>NC_067232.1:26295274-26595274 GCF_019924925.1 Ctenopharyngodon idella
CGCTATATAAATAAAGGTGACTTGACTTGACTTGTTACACCCCTATTATATACATATGAAAGTGAAAAATGAAGTGACATGTGGCCAAGTATGGTGTCCCATATGTCTATATCTATATATATCTATACCATTACCATTTATTTAATCTTGCCTGCAAACAGCACATAAAAACAAATCTACCTGTGATTGGTTGCTTTAATTGGACAAAAGGGCTGTTCTTGCACTGCATCAGAATATGCCTACTTCCATACTATATAGTAGGCGAAAAATAGTATGTGAGCCAAGTAGTGTGTCCGATAGCATTCATAAAACAGTAGGCAAAAAACACGGATGACCTACTACTTCCAGCGAGATTCTGAAGTGTGCATCTGATGGACAGTTTACTATCCCATAAGGCCACGGTAGAGGATTTGTGAATGGCAGTGAGGGGCGCTACTGACGTCGTAGGTCACATGACAATGACAACACGGCAGATGTATATTTCATACTAAATAGAACATACTTTTCAATGGTTGTAAAGTAAGTTTCAAACCATATCTACTATACAGTATGAGATTTTGGATGCAGTGTTGGCCAAACTGCAAACTGCAAAACACCGGCTATGTAAAATGATATGTCAGTAAACCTCTCCTGACTCCAGGAAAAATTTATTTCCAGTTTTGACAAGTGGACTAAACCATTGACTTCACTACCAATCCTTGATTTATGTCAGAATATATTCCTCCAATGCTGAATGACTCCATAATGCACTCTTGAATCAGCGCAGAACATACAGATGCATTACTATACTGCCTGCACAACATGAACATTTTTCCTAGAGAAAATTTTATTATACAGCCACAGAACTGTAGAGCAGCTCTGAAACAAGCAGCAAATAATGGACAAAAAAAGGCTTTCCAGACACTTTCATCCATGCAGCAGCACACATAATGACCACCATATCTGCTTCTGTGAAACGCAAATACCAGACAAATCCTGCATAACACATACACAACACAACACTTTAATGATTGTCCACGTGTGTTTGCTTTCATTACCAAAAGTGCCTGTGATTCCCGTCTGCTGTATGATGAAGCACAGGGTGCTGGAGAGCTCGGCCCACAGGGTCGTTACAGAGATTGATTCATCCGGGCGGGAAACACCATCGCTAGGCTGCTGTCAGTGCAGCTGCGGCACCAGAGGCCAAGAGATGAAAGCAAACAACATGCGACGGCGGCCTGTGCTCCTGCTCATTAATGTGCATTTACACCCTCCACATTGAATCAGCCAGTATTCATTTACACAAGGTTTTTCCTCACACTTGCACAGAGTGTCAGTCAGTGCCGCTGCATGCCAATATATTGACTGATGTGAAAGCCTGGTAAAAATGGAGTGATGGCAACTAAAAGACTAGACCTTTCAAGAAAGCGATGATGAAAGAATGGAAGAGACAGAGAAAGAGAGAAAGAGGGGAAAAGTCATGTGACACTGAAGACTGGAGTAATGATGCTGAAAATTCTGCTTTGTATCACAGGAGTAAATTACATTTTAAAATATGTTCAAATAGAAAACACTTCTTTTAAATTGTATTTCACAATATTACTGTTTTTGCTGTATTTTTTATCAAATAAATGTAACCTGTGTGATTGACAGTTCACAGAATAAATCATGCTCATGTGTTTCTGACACCTGCTCTGTTCTGTCTGCACACCTGTTACATCTCTCTCCTTCGATCGCTCCTTACCATCACTAAAACAGAACGGTGACTAAACTTCACATCAGCGGCATGAAAAGCAAAACTGTTAAATTTGAAGTATGCACAAAATGTGGATTAAACCGACTGAAAACATGTTAGGGCAGACTGTTACTGATAAACATAAAGAGTAATTTAAACACCTCTGAATTACTTATGCATTCATATACACAATGCCCATGTCAGCAAATGCTCAATAAAGTAGAAAACTTTGATGCAACAGTTAAATAATTTAATATGTAAAAGACTAAGGGCCCTATTTTAACAATCTAAGCTCATGGTCTGAAGCTCATGGCACAGGTGCACTTAGGGCGTGTACCAATCCACTTTTGCTAGTTTAACGACGGAAAAAATGGTCGGCGCGCCAGCCGCATGGTCTAAAAGGGTTGTACCTAGTCTCTTAATGAGTCATAGAAGTGTTTTGGGCATAATGTGCAATAAACCAATCAAAGTCTCATCTCCCATTCCCTTTAAAAGCCAGGTGCACTTGCACCATGGCGCATTCGCTATTTACATGGTGGAATACAGACACCCTCAACCTGACGAGTCAGTTTAAATACATGTGTGTATTGCCACGATTGGTCAATTTCATTTGTCATTACTGCAAATAGGTAATTCTGATACATGCAATGACTATCCATTATGACATGTAGGCATTTTTATCTTTATGTACACAATAATAATCTTTTACATTGTAATCCTTTTATTTTTAATATTTGGCATGTTTGTGTGCTGTGTGTACGCACGTTGTGCACCCGCCTATAGGCTCATATTACTAACACGTCCTTTAAATAACAAAAAAAAAAATACTGCGCCATTGACTTTAGACCAGGTTTTTGTTGGTCAATGACGCAGTCGTTTTCAGTTGCCTCAAAATAGCAACACGCCAACAATGCGCCTGAACACACCTCGTTTTCAGACCAGCATGCCCATGGGCGAACAGATGGCCACGAGTGCATTTGCTATTTAAACAACATGGCGCTGGACGTGAAAATGATAACTGCGTTGGGCTGAAACTAGCAAAAAACACTTGCGTCGTGCCTGGCATCACATTGCGCCGGGTGTGTAATAGGGCCCTAAAATTCACACATATGATATTTGTAGCCTAAACCAAATAGTTTATCTCTCACAAACTCCACTGAGCTCATCTCATCCCCCTGCTCAATCATTAGTCTCAATAATGTGTTTGCATTGTAGGTGTTTTTCTCTCCTGGCAATAGACAATAAAGTCTCTGTTTCCCATTAAAATATCATATTTGCGAGTGAAATACAGAAGAGATTTTAATCTGCGCTCTCGGTTACGGTTCACCTCACCTCGTCAGTCTTGGGTGTTTTTCTCTTTCATCGTAATTGATTTATTAATATTGCCGATCACAAAATGCGAGTTTGCACAAATGTCAAATCTGAAACAAAGCGTAATCTTACACTGTTTTTCTCTTGATTATTGTTCAAAGAATCACAGCATAACAACACATCAGCTGTAATAATCAGGAGCACAGTGAGCGACGCCTTGCGCATCCAAAAGCTCTTAAACCTCTGGTGTTTGTCAGTCTAATTCTGGCTCTGAACACAGAAAGTTTAGCAGTTCTGGCAGAGTCTCAAGATTTGCCTCTGAGAAGCTCAAGGTGAATCTGTTGGGTTTATGTTGAAGTATCAAATAAATATTTAAAGCAGAACATGACTGAAGTTTTGCTTGACAACTGATAACAGGCCTCTAACCTTCCAAACACAAATCGCAAGACAAAACAACATCTGTCTGGTGATTACGCCTGAATTTCCACTAGGGCTGCATGATTAATCAAGCTGTGCTTCACTAGTCCAGCTCCACCTCTATACACCTAATGGGTGGAGTTATGTTTAGCGATAGGGTTATGGGTAGGGTTAAGGCAGGGGTGTCAAATATACAGCCTGGGGGATGATTTAAACAATAATAAAAAAAATAGAGATGTACTAGTCCACCAGCCATCAATCCGAACAGTTTTTAGTTTTATTTTATCTCTATTCCAGACTTGCAAACAAATTGCTTTGCAATCATTTCCCACAATGTCATTTGTGTGGAAATATTACGAAGTCTGTAAACAGGACATTTACACAGACCAGAGACTGAACATGCTGAATATGTTTTTTGTTGTTGATATTGTTTCTTTGACTGCACACTCCGCAACCTACTCAGAACGGTCCTGCTGCTGTTTTGGACCCACCAGTTGAAAAACACTGGTCTGGTAACCATACAAAACTTTCTAGCAATTCTCCAGTAACCACCCAGAACACTCTAGCAACCGCTTAACGACATCCTGGCAACCAACCACAACATACTGGAAACCACTAAACAACACCCTGGTAACCACTTAGAACACCCAAGCAACCACTTAGCAACATCCTGGCAACCATCCAACACACCCTAGAAACCATCTAGCAATTGCCGGTAACTGCCGAAAAAACCCTAGTAACCATTTTGCAACATGCTGGCAGCCTTATAAAACACCCTAGAAACCACCTAGCAATCTCTGGTAACCACCCATAACACCCTAATAACAACTTAACAACGTACTGACAGCCTTCCAAAACACCCTAGAAACCACTTAGCAATGCCCGGTAACCACCCAAAACACTTTAGCAAATGCTTAGCAACATCCTGGCAACCACCAAAAAAAAAAAAAAACTGGAAACCACTAAACATCACCCTGGTAACCACTTAGAACACCCAAGCAACTGGTCTGAAGGACTCTGCTGAATGCTGGAGATGTGAGAGCGAAGACGGAGACCTGATGGGATCTCTAAAGGAGAATCTCTACAGTCCTCTGTGGTCCTGTGCTAAAATACAGGAATTTTGGATTAAGGTTCATAACTATATTCAAGATGTGTCAGGATTCTGCTTTTCATTTTGTCCAAGTATTAACATCTTAAGAGACCCGCTTTTATTAAGTGCTGATGTTGAGAGGACCAAGTGGATTCACATAAGTGTTATGATAGGAAGACAAATTATTATGAGGGGATGGTGGTCAGCAGTTCACCATCTTTTCAAGAATGGGTTGCAGAATTGGGGAAGGTGGCAGCAAATGAAAAAATGTCATACAGATTACTCGAAAAAAAAAATGGAGGTTTATGAGAGAAGGTGGGGTAGATATTTGCCATTTCTTGAGGTTCTCTAAAGTCCTTGTGGTGAGAGACACTGTAAGAATGTAAATGATTTGTTATATTTTGTGCTTTCTTTCTCTTTTTTTTTCCTCTTTTCATTTCAAGTTGATTGTATTTATTTGTGTCTGTTAGATCTACAATAGCAATCTACAAATAATTGTACCTGACACATTGTTTGGGTGGGCTAGGGGGAGGGGTTTACAAGACATTTAATTATCTGTAAATTGAATATATTGTTAGCCCATTGAAGGAAATAAAAAGTATGAATCATAAAAAAGAACACCCAAGCAACTGTTTAACAACATCCTGGCAACCATCCAAAACCCCCTAGAAACCACCTAGCAATTCCCTGGTAACCACCCAGAACACCCTAGTAAACGCTTAGCAACATCCTGGCCACCATCCAAAACACCCTAGAAACCACCTAGCAACACCCTGGCAATCATCCAAAACACCCTAGAAACCACTTAGCAACGCCCTTGTAACAATCAACCGCTTAGCAACATCCTGGCAAACACCCAAAAAAAAAAAACCTAGAAACAAACTAGCAATTCCCCGGTAACCACCCAGAACACTCTAAAAACCATCTGCTGTACCAATGCCCTGGCAACCATCCAAAACACCCTAGCAACTACTTAGCAACATCCTGGCAACCACCCAAAACACACAGGAAACCACTAAACAACAACCTGGTAACCACTTACAACACCAAAGCAACTGTTTAGCAACATCCTGGCAACCATCCAAAACACTCTAGAAACCATCTAGCAATTCCCTGGTAACCACCTAGAACATCCAAGCAGCCACTTAGCAACAATCTGGTAACCACCCAGAACACCCTAGAAACTAATTTGCACAGTGAAAGTCTCTTTTTATCTGAGAGGACAATTTCTAAAAGCAAATAATCCCCTATAATGGTCACTAGAGCCCAGTTCTAACATAAAAGGTTTTAGATGTTTGTCACGAGCAACAATCATAAAAGACAACAAATCCGGCATAGTGTACAGCTGAAGCAGCTAATGTGTGTGTTCATTAGGACAGTTCAGACTGAATCCATCCATCTGTGTACGCTGACCCCCTTCTGTTCTGTCCATACTGTGCTGCAAGTGGGCTAGAGATTAAAATAACTCAAGAACACTGTGATGTTAGTTGTAAAATAATATTCTCAGTGGCCTGTTTAAATCATAACAAACGCTAGAGTTTGGTTAGCAACGCATATGTTCAGTATGTTCTTACTTACTGTAAAGATCTTATTGTGGTTATCCATTGTCGTCCTTCTCTGGCAGGCGTATGGAGACACAGCAGACTCTGGTTTGGCTGACGGATGTGCACATGACCTCTGATCTGCAGCAGGATTCTGCTCATAAACAGAGAGAGACACTCAATAAATTAATCGACATTAGACCAAAATAAACATCTTACAATCTGAGCAAACAAGTTCATAAAGCATCTCAATGTAAAATACATATAAAATCACTCTGCCATACTTACTTTTATCAGTAGTGTCTGCTAAAACAAGTAATTGCTTATGCTATTCTGAAAAAAATCCCAGACTTACAATGAAGAATGGACCCTAGCAACCACCCAGAACACCCTAGCAATTGCATAGCAACACCCTAGCAACCACCCAAAATACCCTAGCAACCACCTAGAATATCGTAGTAACTTATAATGAAGGAGGGCAACCACATAGCAACACCACAGCAACCACCCAGAACACCACCCCCCCCCCAAAAAAAAATGACATAGTAATGCACAAGCAAGCACCCAGAACACCCAAGCAATTGCATGGAAACACCCTAACAACCACATAAAAATATCCTTATAACCACATAGCATCCTAACAACCACCTAGAATACCCCAGCAACTGTGTTGCAATGCCCTAGTAACCACCCAGAACACCCTAGCAACTGCATAGCAACCCCCTAGCAACCACCCAGAATACCCCAGCAATTGCATAGCAATGCCAAAACACCCCATGCCCTAGTAACCACCCCAAACACCATAGTAACTGTATAGCAGCATCTTGGCAACCACATAGCAACACCACAGCAACCACCCAGAACACCCTAAAAAAATGACATAGTAATGCACAAGCAATCCTCCAAAACACCCCAGCTAACACCCTAAAATGCCCCAGCAACCACCCAGAACACCATAGCAATTGCATAGTAACATCCAAGCAACCACCCAAAATACCCTAGCAACCACATAGCATCCTAGCAACCACCTAGAATGCCCCAGCAACTGTGTAGCAATGCCCTAGTAACCACCCAGAACACACTACCAATTGCATAGCAACCACCAAGAATACCCCAGCAATTGCGTAGCAATGCCAAAACATCATATGCCCTAGTAACCACTCAGAAAACCATAGCAACTGCATAGCGTCATCTTGGCAACCACATAGCAACACCACAGCAACCACCCAGAACACCCTAAAAATCAGTAATGCACAAGCAATCACCTGAAACACCCTATCTAACACCCTAAAATGCCCTAGCAACCAAAGAGAACACCATAGTGATTGCATAGCAACACCCTAGCAACCACCTAAAATACCCTAGCAACCAACTACAACATCTTAGCATCACAGTGGAATCTTTTTCAGGGGTAAATGGTCACATTATCTTCAGAACATGTGAAAGTCTCATTATGCCTGATATTAGCTCACCAACACTGGAACGTTTATCTCATCACACAGGAGTCACGGGAACAGCAAGATAATGGCCCTCATCTAGAAGACAGGAAGCATCAGAATCAATTACAGCTTTATGATTTACAATTACGGCCATAAAGGATGCAGTAGGTCCAGTTTATCCCTGATAAATTGCTATTTAATTTAGACATTGAAATATTCAACTCTCTCCCGGTTTCAAAAGGATTACAGCTGTAATGTCAGCGCTCCTGGGAATAATTGCTCGATGTGATGGAAGTCTGTACCCATGAAAATTACCTGCGCAATCATCTCGGCACATTGTGATAATGGCCGATTCAGAGATGCAGGGAAAGGGAATGCTAACATGCTGTTCTGACCGGGAGCTATTTCAGAGACGTTGCATATCTGAATGAAAAGAGGCCTGATATCTTCTCTCCCCTCGAGCAAAAGCATCAAGCGCTCAGAAGTGAGAAAAATCACTACCATTTATTCGCCGTCAGGGGCATCACCTCCTTCACAGACATAAAAAGTCTGAATATAATGCCTGTATTATGCCTATTTCAGGGCAAATCAGAAACTAATCTGAGCTCTTTTCCCATTAAGTTATGATAGTTAAAGGCACTTTTGAAATTAATTTCCCAGACCTCACTGTGGGTCTCTGACTTCAGATGCCTTTTCACTGCCACTCAGGAAAAAACATCCATTTCTAATGTCTGAAAAACACTACAAATTACAAATTCAAACCCCCTCAATATATAATTTTTTGTCCTAAACAACTAGACTACATGGATAGCAAATGAAGACTGAACAAAGTCTCAGATTTGCTTAAGATACCCAAGTATGAAATCCAAAGTCAAATATTTCTCATCATCACCATTCCTCTCAAAGAATTTTAGCTGAGACAAAGCTGATACGTGATTTTCCTCTGTCTCCTGAACTATAATAGAGCGATGCAACAACTACAATGTTTAGACAATTAGAGCTATCACATGGCGGCAATCGCACCTGGAGGTCACAGTCAGTCAGTAGCAGCCTTTGCTTTGTTTTACCCATCTCACTTGAAACGGGCCTCGCGACAGAAAAGGCCTCGAAAAAGAGCCCCGCCCCCCGGCATCACGTGACGCACACACCTGGGTCTGAAATTAATGGGGGGCTTGGGGCAAAAATGTCACCAAAATGAATAAAAATGCCCAAAAATCCAAGATATGGTGCAAAAAGTTCTTGTTTTTAATATTTATAAGCAATACCACAAGAGCAAGAGTGCTGTTTTCCCAAATATCAGCACATTTGCAAATGTATAATTTATTTTATACAACAGTTTAATAAACAAGTAGATAATATTATGTGGCTTACATTTTAGACACAATATTGTCAAAATTGACTGTTTTTGCTCCATTTTGCACACAAATAGTTCCAAACAGTAGAGCCATTGGTGTCTCCAAGCAACAGTTTCAGTTTTTTCAATGAATGAATCCATGTTTTTGAAGGAATCTGTCTATGACTCAATGACTCACTCTTAAAGACTGGGTCTGTGTCTGAAATCGCCCCCTATACCCTTAAATAGGGCACTATTTGAGGGGACAGCCATTTGTAGTGGTGTCCAAAACCATAGGTGTACGTTATCGAGTGCACTCATTCAATCCTACAATGCATCGCAATAACGAGTGTACAACAGATGTACGCTCAAGAGAATGCCCATAATGCACTGTGAGAGTTGTGTTGAATTAATTCCTACGTCTGACCAGAAGATGGCCCCCGCAGCTTAATCATCCATCCATCCATCTATTTTCCAAAATGCTGGTCCAATGTGTCTACAATGTGTACTTTTAATTGATTATTAAATTCTTTAATTAAGATTTGTACATAGTTTCCATGACAGATCCAAGATAAATCTTTTCATCATACTGCTGGAGCTGCCAATTTGCTAGGTTTTTAAAATTATTAAACAGCAAGCACAAACTACGCAAAAGCGGCAGCACTTAGTGTCCGAATTCACTCACTCGTTTTCATTCACTCCTTCAAGTGAACTATATTAGTTAATTGTACTGTCCCTGAATGAATCAGCCATTTTGAATGAATCGTTTGACTAAATGATTCAATGAGTCACTAGTTAAGACAATGATTTGCCGCCACATGCTGGCAGTTTTAGTATAATTTAATTTTAGCTTAGGGTGCTGATTGAATGCTGTTTTTGTTTTGAGTCATGATTTTAACAATGGTTCTGGTTAAAGAGATAGAATGTGTTTATAAATAGACTATTAAGAGCGCAACATGAGATAACAATTCAAATATAACAAAGATAAACTAATTGCAGTTGCATTGCATACAACGTTTTTGTCTCTTTTTTTCTCATTGGGGGGGGGCCCTCCAACTGTTTCTTTGAAATGGGCCTCCGAATTGTAATGTCCGCCTCTGCAGACCGTAAAAAAAAGATGGGTTTTTTTTGTTTTGTTTTTGTCTGAGGATAGACTTTACCTCAACAGTGCGAAACAATGAAATCAAATGAATGCAGGTGAGGGAAGCGTCTGCTGCGGGTTAATGACCAACACTTGAACAGGTGAGCTGTGTCCGCTCAGGTTAATGAGATCACAGCCTGAACACTGGCGGGGTTCGGGTTCACATCCCTCCTGATTGGGCCTCGACTTCCTCTCCAAGTGCATGACTGATAGTGAAACAGATGTCTCTGAAGACACACACACACACACTTCACTCTCTGTACCCTTCCATGATCATCCAAGATGCGTATTTATCTGCATTTCCTACAATCATTACAAGTCAGTGGGTGTAATAGCTGCAGCTTCTCTTCAGGACAGAAACAGAACCGACTGAAGCATGTCATTTTTAGAGCGCTAATAAAAGCAAATTCTTCTAAACCGGTGCATTTTAGCATTTCTACACCTCACACACACATTGTGCATCATTAGTAAAGGGGACCAATAATGCCCCTTTTACAAGATGTAATATAAGTCTCTGGTGTCCCTAGAATGTGTCTGTGAAGTTTCAGCTCAAAATACCCCACAGATCATTTATTATAGCTTGTCAAATTTGCCCCTATTTGGGTGTGAGCAAAAACACACAGTTTTTGTTGGTGTCCCTTTAAATGCAAATGAGCTGCTGCTCCCAGCCGCTTTCCAATAGAGGGCGGAGTTTTAAAAGTTTGCGCTTCAACAACAAAGCTGGAGAATCTCACGCAGCCAAAATGAGGATTGCACTCTTACATTGATCAAACCGGAGTCGGACACTGATGGAGAGACTCAGGAAGAAGTTACAACTTTTAGAATGAAACTGGACGTTTCTGAATGGTTAGTGGATAAATTTATGTATTTGCTGTGGAGATGATTCAACTCATCGACTAGCATGTGCCGTCATGATAATCTTTTGTGCAAATCCAGCATTGAATTGACCCTCGTTTGTGAAGCAGTCCGGCGTAAAATGACGTTGTAGTCCCTACCAGCCAGTTGTTGTAGTCCTTAAAAAACAATTTCTGTAAAAGAAAATATCTCCCTTTGCATTGAACTCTGAGTGTTGTAGCTTTCAAACAGCAACATTACACTAACTAAAGTTAAAAAAGTGAAATCATAATCAGACACCCCTTTAAAGGAATAGTTCACAGTCCAGTGTTGTTATCGTTAACTAAAACTAAAATACTATATTTCTGCAGCTCAAAGAGCAGATCATGGTGTTTGCAACACCAATGTCATGGGTTTGATTCCCAGGGAATGCATGAACTGACTGAATGTATACCTTAAATGCATTGAAAGTTGCTTTGGATTAAAGCGTCTGTCAAATGCATACATGTAAATGTAAATAATAGCACTGGTTCACACCAAAAATTAAAAATGTCCTCAATTTTCTCACCCTTGTCAAAGCCTCTGTTTTCCATCCAAAAGAAATGCATGGTGATTTATTCTACCAAAGACTAAAAAACTACCGTAAAAACGTGAAAAATGTCTTGTTAGTTATATATTCCAAATCTGATAGCTTTGCGTGAGAAAAAGACCTAAATTTAAGTCGTTAATCTCCTATTCTCAAATCTCATTTATAGTCTGACACACAAGAATCAATGGTGTTCAGTGTCAATGACTGCTGTGATCCATCTAAAGGCGACATTATTCTTCACACAAAGCTTCACATCACTTCATCAGACTTGGTATATATATACACTTTTTTGTCCTTGACAATCATGGCCACTATGTTGTCATTTGAAAAAGAGCTACATGAAGATTTTGCATGCAAATTTCTTCAAAGAAATAACAGCATACGAGTCTGGAACTACATGAGTCAATTCTAATTTTTGGCTGAAGTATTCTTTTAATGTCGCAGATCAATTATTGTCTTCTGCATCATTACCTGGCTCTTATACTTTTATCAATCAAAGCCGCTTGATGCCAAACGCCTCAATCAATGCCGGCTAAAAGTAAACAAGACATTTTCTGGTCTGCAGCACTAAAGCGGCTAAAAGACAAACTCAAGTTCACAGTCATACGTCCTCCGAGACGCGTGGCGAGAGCACAGCTTTTCGGGCACGGTTGGCGGCGACGCAAGATGGACAACTTCTGCTCGTCTGTATCCCCACTGAGGAGGAGAAGAAAGATTAATGGAGTTTCTGAAACAGGCAGCATATTTCTTTATTTGGGGCACATATGCTGTGGAAGCACCCACGGCGTTGTCCAGGGGTGGAGAATCAGTCTTCAACGTCAGTTAGCGATGCGCATAGAGGCCCGGCGTCGCACTGATGGGTCTATTTGGCCCTGTATTAAACATCACTTTGAGGCTGTCGGGCACTGGCCTTACAGCTTTATGAAATGTGCTTTTGCAACCAACACGTGAAATGCAATGTCCTTTCCTATTATTTCCCAAAGTGGCTGTGAAGTTGCTTTCTATAGAAATGTAATTTAGGTGAATTCAAGCTCCAAGAACTGAAAATGCTTTTCGGAGATCAAAGAACAATTTGGACGTAAAAATCCTGCATTCATGAGTGTTTGCTGGTCATAAATGTAATTGCATGCTCTAAAACACATTAGTATGAGAACACATGCAACACATATTTCTCTGCTCTGGAATTTCAACCTTAAGTTTTAAGATGGTTATATCTTTATTACTTTAAATTTACAGTGTCACCTCATGTCAGAAATGCTTTCGGGCTCACAGCGCCACCCAGTGCTCGAGTTGTGGTTACTACATCTGAGAACACAATCACCAAAAAGTACAACAGATTTAAGATCTAAGGGACTTTTTGTGCTGGAAATAGTTAAAATAGGAAACTCAGAACTACATGTTGAAAAATAGAATAGAAATACATGTTGTTTAGGTAGTAACATTCTTTTGAAACAACACCAATGTCTATGGTAACATCCACAAACTATAAAACGACCATAAAAACTATGATTTAAACAACTTTACAGTTAAAATAATACAGGTTTTGACAAAAATAAAAAGTTATATAAAATGATAAACCTAAAAAATGATTATAAAAAGGTGAAAGGCAACGAGTTTGCAGGTATGATACTAATTCTCTGAAAAAAAGTCAGAATATCAGTTTTGCTTAGCCAGTAAATGTATCATGTTGTAAAGAAAATTAAAAAAAATAGTGATTAATCATATAGATTCTGAGATTTCACTCTGTACATTTGGAAAATCTCTGAGTTAAGGTTCTCATTTGCATATTCATAACTTTAATATTGATCAAATTAGCACAAAATGTGATGAGCACATGACCTGTTTTAATTACTGCTTGTGAAACATCATGACTGCAGTTAACATGTTTGCCATTAATGCTCAAACTAAACCGTGTGTGAGCGTTTAGCATATGAATAATTAATGAGGCCAGCACTTATTCGTTTATAATTCTAGCACTGCATGAATCAAGGTACATGCCATATATAATTTGTATAGTCTATTAAATAGGCTGTAAAGTCTTTAAGTCACATCTAATTTGTAGCCTGTGTGTTTTTTGAATACTTTACATTTTTAAACAACGTATTTTCACTTCACAGTAACATTACAACCCATTTTACAGACCCATTTGTACACCTAAAGCAATTTTCTTTTACAAATATAGTGCTGATGATGTATTTTTTCAGGCCAAAACCCAGAAACGAATTGCATTTTAGCACTTCTTGTTCCACTTTTCTTGGAAACAATGGGTTTTTTGGTTAAATGTCTGAAGTCCGTGGTGAACACACGCTCAAGATTTTCACATTTTATTCTACAACTTAAAACACATCAGTAAAACCTCCTTACTATTTTTAAAGCTTCTATTTGTCTTGAGAAAGGTGGTTGCTAACTACGGGGAAATGGGACTACAGATTAAACATCATCGAACAGATAAACTCATCTCACTATTCACTTTCACAGCCGCGTTGTGTTCATAATCTCGCTCTTAGTATAGTTCATTTAGTGCACACACACCAGGGTTGGAAATGAACAGGGGCTTGGAGCAAAAATGGCACCAAAATTAATAAAAATGATTCCAAAAACCAAGATATTATGCAAAAAAAAATTCTCCTTACAAGTTCTTGTTTTTAGTATTTATAAGCAATATCGCACAAGCAAAAGTGCTGTTTTTCTGAATATCAGCACATTTGCAAATGTGATATTGATTTTATACAAGTTAATAGGCTATTAGGTGATTTACATTTTAGACACAATATTTTCTGTTTTTCCTCTATTTTGCCAACGAAATATTGTGTGTCTTTGAGCAGCACAGTTTCAGTTTCGTTACTGAATAAATCAGCGATTTTTAATGAATCGTTCTAATGAATGATTCGACAATTGACTCTGTCCCTTCTGTTTTGTCCCTGAATGAATCAGCCATTTTGAACAAATCATTTGACTGAATGATTCAATGACTCACTTGTTAAGACAATGATTTGCCGCCACCTACTGGTGGTTTTAGTATCATTTCACTTTAGCTGAGGGACTGAGGGACAAAGTTTGAATGCTGTTTTTGTTTTTGGTTGTGATTATAGTTCTGGTTAAAGAGATAGAATGCGTTCATAAATAGACTATTAAGAGCGAAATATGAGATACAATTTTAAATATAACAGAGATAAACTAATTGCAGTTGCATTGCATACAATGTTTTTGTCTGTCTTTTTTTCCTCTGGGGTACGGGGGAGGGGCCTCTGACTGTTTATTTGAAACTGCACGCCATCGCCAACAACGCATGAAATGGGCACAAGATCGTCGAGATTGGACCATGGATGATTGGAAGAAAGTGGCCTGGTCTGACAAATCACGATTCCTGGTGCATCACGTCGAAGGCCAAGCGTGGATACGCCGATTACCAACAGAGGCTATGACACCTGGATGCAGTTAGGTGGACACAGGCCGTGGCTTTTTTTCTTGGGACATTTCAGGCCCCATTATCCCAATAGCACAATCCCTGACAGTTGTCAGGTATCTGAACATTGTTGCAGACCAAGTGCACCCATTCATGGCAACTGTGTTCCCTGCCGGTGATAGCCATTACCAACTGGATAATGCGCCATGCCACACTGCCAGAATCATCACGGAGTGGTTTGAGGAACATGGTGGTGAATTTCTGTTAATGCCTTGGCCTGACATGAACCCAATCAAACATTTGTGGTTCGACTTGAAAAAGCGTACATCACCGCCACCCCACAATGTTTGGGAACTGGAAGACCTGCTGTTGACATTATGGCATCAGATACCCCAGGAGACCTATCGCCACCTTGTCGAATCAATGCCTCGCCACATGGGTGCTGTTTTTTGGGCTAAAGGAGGTCCTACATGTCATCATATAGGTGGTCATAATGTAATGGCTCATCGGTGTATGCAGCATCAGTAAAGTGTATATTGAATTTGATCTTTTAATATCACTGTCTTACTACTTTAGTACTTAGTACAAACCTGGTAAAAATAACTGGCAGGCAATGGAGGAAAGCCTTGTTTTGCCCTCCAGGTGGGTGTTCCTATAAGAGTGTGATGTCATGGCATCTACTCTGACTAAGCACCCTTTTTCAGCCAATCAGAAAAACTTTCGGCATGTGACTCATGTTGTATGTTCGGGTTGGCTGGCGTGTTTGGAGGGCAGGTGAAAGCTATGGTATTTACGGCTCAAATAAACCTGTGTTATTTTAGTATTTTTGATGAAACCATGTGTTATCTCAAGTGCACTTACTTGTATGTAATGTCTCAGTTCCACAGGCACGGGCCGTCCAGCGCTCATGCTCTCAGTAAACCAGCTGACATTCAGCACGTGTTTGTCTTGCATCTCTCCGAATCCCTGCTCCTCCAGCCAGTTCCAGAGTTCCTGCGCTGCGTTTCCCTCAGACACGACGTGAGTCACGTTACCGCTGCGAATGCCAGACAGACAGCAGATATGCACCATTAGACACATGCAAGTGCACGTTCAAGAAGAAACCTTAGATTGTGTGCCACATGAGTAGCTGTTTGCAAAGCACCTTAATCCAGTTTCACATCTACTCCACAATTGATTGATTCTCACACACACATACCCACACTCTCTCGTTCTGCGTTTTTAATTTCTCTAGCGGTTGTCTGTGATCAGATTATACAGTGTGAAATCAAATCAGGTGGAGCTGCTTTAGGATGTGGATGTGACGTGTCTGATCAGAAGCACAAGTATAATGACAAACACACGGTCAGTCAGTGGAAGTCCTGAGCACCGAGCTTTCAGCACTCTGCTAAATTACTGTCTATCAAAGCAGTCAGCTAAATGAAATTACCCACATCGTACATCGCTTGCAATCAGCATACTGGGAAGTACAATAGCAGAACGGACTAGTGACTGCTGTGGATGTTTGAAATTAGCCAGAGACAGAGAGAGTTTGATGGTAAATCGACCGGAGACATGACCTGAGAGACTAATTTTCCCCTCATCAACAGGAAAATATGGAAAAAAAAAAAAACACAATCTTTTATTGTTTGACTATTATTATTTATATGCTATTATAGTATTTAGTAATATTTTGAATGAGCTTATTTATTTATATTTTGAGTTTTCATTATAATTTTAGTTAAAGTTTTTAGTATGTGATTTTTTATCTTTACTTTTGCTTTAATTATTTTTCATTTCAATTTTAGTAATTGAAATGAAAAACTTACTTATTTCACTTCATTGCCAAGGCAACATTTCTAATTTTTGTTTTTTTAAGTTTTTCATCTAATATTTATAATATATAATATAGTATATACTATATATTTATCTATACTATTTTTTTTTTTCAAGTTTATTTCAAATAAAGAAAACTTAGTCTTTTATATTGCTATTTAGCCTCAATTCATTCTTGTTTTAATTTTTAGTAATTGTAGTATGTCAACTCAAACTTATGTATTTCAATTAGAAATGTAATTTTCTCATTTTTATCCAAGTTTAAGTTTTTAATATATTTACATTTCATTTTCTCAGCTTGATTTCAGTTAATAAAAAGTTAAGTTTTAGCTTTTGTAACAATAACAACACCGATTTGACTAGAGAGCAGAGAAACGATACTTTAGCAGAGTCATAAAAACAAATGAGTCCAACATATTTAATGCTTTTTACAGTTTCTAAGGAAAATAATAGTGGTTATTTAAATATTTTCTATTGATAAAGTATGTTTAATTCATAAAATTTAACTAAAATTAAAAATGAATGAAAACAATATTTACAACTAAATCCATAAAATGATCCGATGATTGGAACCACTAAAAAGTTCTATACAATAAGCCCAACAGAATCCTTTAAGATTCTATATAGAACCTTTTCTTCTAAGAATGTATTCCATAACTTATTTGCAGTGTTGGGGAAAGTTTCTTTTAAAAGTAATGCATTTCATAATAACTCTTAATTTTTATGGAAAGTATTGCTTTGCATTACTTTTGTCTTACTTCTTCTCATCTGGGCTAGGCTTGCTTGTTTTTGTTGTTAAAAAACAAACAAAAAAAAGTTCTATTTTTGGTAAATGTAAAGGACTTCTCACACTAAAAGTGAAATGAATAAGCTTTAGACTGAAGAAGATACAAATTCACATCTGTACAGTAGGGGGTGCAGCTCAAACAAACCTTTCAGCTGTGCTGCCATTCTGGATTGCCGAAGAATAGGATGCAGAAGAAGAAAGTTCAACACTCTTACTTCAGCAACAGAAACGACAAAAAAAAAAAAAAAAAAAAAAAAATGAAACACAAATGTGATGTTTATCTAAAGTCATTTTTGCTTATTAGTATGGTTGAACTGGATCATCACAGGTCAGCATCAAAGACATTGGTTAATAAAGTAGGCCTTTATTTGTGTAATTTAACATTAAATTATTTTGCATTTCACTGTTTTTATTCATTTTGAGGAATCCTGAATCTGTTTTTGTACAAGTGAGATGAATAAACGCATACATTCAGTCTAGAACTACAATAACCAAAGTGTTCACACACAGCTCACACAACTCCACTGTACTTAAGGTGCGTTCACGCAATGTTGTAATTACAATTATAAGCTGGTAATGTTCTAAGAGCTTCTACTTGTACACGTGACCGTAGCAGACTGATAGTTTTGCCATAGAACGCATAATTGACCCAGAGCCGTTAAATATGTTTTTCAACGGCTCTGAATTGACCGTTTGCAAAGAACGGTAAGCCATGCTTTGTCCGATAAGCCATGCCGCTCTGGGCAACATACATTGCGGAGCAAAGAGGACACTGACAACGCGTCGACAGACAAGACAGAGGTTACTTTTGATATGAAATAGTATTTTTTAAAGAAATTTAAACAATAAATACCGTTTTGTGGCTCTTCAATGTGTTGTGACAGATCGCTGTAGCGCCTCAGTTCATGCGGCTCATGAACTGATTATCTCTTCCTACTAGTTAATTTATAGCATCAAATAAACATGAACGAACATAAGAAGGGATTTTGTTTCAACCGCGGAAAGACGTTTGTACACAACATTTTTCAAGTTCAACTCCACCGATGTTAATCTACTAACGTTAACTCACCTGACTGCTTTGTCGGACAAAATGGCGGATTTGGCGTTATGATTGGTTAGATCGCCTGTCAATCAAACTCCGCTTTTCACGGTCTATGATGACGCATCGTAATTTTTTTATATTTTCATTTTTTGAAAAAAATGTATGTTCATTTATAACACTGTACTTAATATTGTATTACCTTTTCATCAAATTACAAAAAAAAAAAAAAAAAAGTGAGTGTGTCTCTAATACAGCTGCTATGGGAGTGACGGTAAAGTTGACATCTTTCTCTCTTCTGACTGCCATTATCATATTTATTTTTTATTATATATATATATATATATATATATTTTTTTTATTTATTTATTTATTTATTTTTTGAAAGTTGTGTAAAAAATATATATTTAATGTATTCTCTCATTCACCGCCATAGACTTTTACCCAACTATGACGACTTCTGCTTCTGAGAAACCTGGAGATGTAAAAAGGGTCTATTACGACATGGCGTGAACGCAGCATTATTCCCAATTCCTCTCAACATGGAGACAGGAGAGCTGTCAGTCAATAAATGGGAAATCAAAGTAACTTTACTTATTTGAAAAAGTAATATTTTGATATTTTGTTGTAAATTTAAAAGTAATGCGTTACTTGGAAAAAGTAATCCGATTACGTAACTTGTAATGTGTTAACCCCAACACTGCTCATTTTTGACTCTGTTTTTATTCCTTCAAAGGACTTTCACAAGAAGCTCCCTGAGCAACCTCTGAGCAAGAACATTTTCCTCTTACATCAAACTCCACTGGAAGCAAATCACGGTTTGATTTATTAAACAGCTTCGTGGTTATCAATATAAAATAAGATGTGCATTATGAATGTTTTTACAGTTAATCTCCAGTCATGTGCAATGTCTCTCTGCCGTCTCTATCACGACATGCTTTCTGTGTAATACCCGGGGATTTTTTATAGGGCATTGTATTATCAGACTCTTACTGATATCAAATCCTCACTGGCTTATAAAATGTCAGTTTTCGGCTCATCACGATCTGTTTCCTGTGGTTGGCTGCAGACAGCAGTGCGCAGCCGTAGGCCGCTCAAGCTCAAGCTGCATTTCTGGGAATGGTGCCATCCCTCAGCTGGGTACGGCACGATACGCTACGGCAAACTGCTGGCTGCTGTTATGCCCGTCTACCCGAACAACTCCCACTGGTGCTCCTCCACCTGCACAAACTGGCAGCAACAGTCCTGGATCGCTTCTGACCAAGCAGCCATGAAGAGAAGAATAACAGACGACACTTCACACATGCAGCTTATTATATTACACTTTGATGCTGCATGAGTCATTTACGCTTTTGAATTCAGAATACACACTCAAAAGTTTGGAATTTTCAAACGTTTTTGAAAGTAGTATCACCAAAACTGCATTTATTTGATCAAAAAATACAGTAAAAATTGTAAAATATTATTACAATTTAAAATGTGAATGTATAGTAAAATGTAATTTATTCCTGTGATCAAAGCAGAATTTTCAGCATCATTACTCCAGTCTTCAGTGTCACATGATCCTTCAGAAATCATTCTAATATGCTGATTTGCTGCTCTAGAAACATTTATGATAATTTGATTAATAGAAAATTCAGAAGGACAGCATTTTTCAGTAAATAAATGCAGCTCTGGTGACTATAAGAGTCATTTCTTTCAAAAACTTTTAAAAATCTAAAATATTCCAAACTTTTGCCCGATAGTAAGTTAGTCTATACTTGTACTTTTTGGTTCTTTCTTTGAGTGACTGATTAATTCTGTTAAATCAATAGTTACCGAGCTGCACCATGAGGTTTTAATAGACGGTTTCTGTGCTATTATTACAACATCATTTTCTACAGAACCTTCTGTCTAGAAACTCATGGAGACACCAGCTGCCCTACTCATTATCACTGTGATGTGCATAGAAATTGTATGCAAATTAAAATGTTACACAGTGAAAAATAGATCTTTTAACTGTTTGCCAGAGAGATGTACATCACTCACTGTCTTTAAATGGGGAAAATATCTCTACTGGGATATGAATGACTGGGATTTAAAGAGGGAAAAAAAACACAGAAAGTGCCTACGACTGTTTTTACTCTTGGTTCATGGTTCATTGATTTTACTTGCACAATCACGGTGAATTTGTTTCGTCACGGTGAGATGCTTTTAATGCATTTGTCACTTTACATACGCACACACAGAACGACACCAACGTGTGTCTGCCATTAATGCACTGCACGAGATACTTTGCAAATAATTTTTTATATTGCATTGCAATGAATACTAATTGAATCAATCAGCTATAAGAAATGACATTAGCGCCATCAGTGTTAGGCCGGATTGAATTCACAGATGGTTTGAATTCCACACAACCTTTTCCAAGCTTATTTGGATGTGGTTTCTTTGGACAACTGCTTTTACAGCATCCAAACAAACAAAAGTCTTGGGCTTGCATCATAAACTCTAGTGTGACAGAATTCTGATTTATTTATAAACTGAGAAGCGAGTTGTAATCATCCGCATTCCAAGTTCTGTTCATGTGAAAAATGAACTGTTAGTTTAGAGCTTAACTGAGCTGCAATGCTAGACTCTGAAGAATGAATCTTCTTATACTATGCCCTAAAAGTATGTACTGTTTTAGTGAAGAAAAAGTAAATACTTTTGAGTGTGTACCAGAATAGTAGGCACACTTTGGGACAAACTACTTTGTCATAATTGCATCTTTTCCGCTCTGTTGCTTTAAACTGCCCTGTCAATTATCTTGTCACAGTTTAAATCCTCCACATTCAATTTAAGAGAGAAATGAAGATTGTGGATCTTTCATGTGAAGAATTCTCCTCATGTTTGCATAATGATGCATTTAAAAGTTAATGAACAAATGGGTCTTTATAAAAGTTCACAATGCTGTTGCAGATGAAATATAATGTGGATAACATTGAATAAATATCTTTTTGTCAGGTTAGATACTGACTATTAGTCACTCAAACGCATTTATCTAAACCTCTCTACTAAACCGTCGGTCTTGCACATCCGCCATGTTTGAACTTCAAACGATATCGAAGAACGAACTGATGTGACATCATTTCGAACAAAATCAGGCCGAAACGAAGTTCGTTTTGGAAGTTCGAAACAGCTTCAGCTAGTAAACACCTTCGTACTGCTCTTGGTCCGTGGCCATTATGTAAAGTAGGTGTGCGCTGAGGCTCCGCGTGGAAAATCTTTTCCCGTTTATTTCTCCTCACGAGTCCGTGGAAGTCAGACGACCGCGTGTAAAAACATGAACAGTGCCGAATTACAGAGCTCGTGTAAACACACATTTCTACGTTGTTATGATCAGTTGCTTTTCTAATTCTTTATTAAAATGCTTGCTAGTTTCTCAATTTTGTTGTGTGTTTATTTTGTTATTGAGAGTAAAGCGCACATTTACATATTCATCTAAAGCACTGGGTATACTTCGTTTTTTACGCGTACGCTAGTGTACGCGCACAGCCGAATGCACAGCCTTGGAAAGTATACTTCACTTGACTTGTGCGCGTACACAGGCGTTCGACACATGTGCAGTACTCTTCTGATGATGAAATTTGCATCACGCGCACTCTACGCTGACCCTCGCGAACGCATAAAAAGTGAACTACACTTTGGACTTAACAGTCACTCTCAGAAGTGTGGGCGGCGTCAGATGTTCGATAACAGTATATCGCTGCTCACGTATTTCGAACTTCGTTTTACCCATAAGCGAAGAACGAAAAAGCCTTAACACTTTTCATTCATGTTTGTAGTTCTACTCGGATCCTCATCCAACACACAATACACAAAATGCGCCGTTAGAGTGTGCACGGATCTGCACTTCGGATTCTAACTGGAAAAGTAGACCATCCGGGTATCTTTGGAATACTCATTTCAACATACTACGAATTGGGACACTCTAATTCTAATTTCGAATACTATTTAGGATGGATAGTATGCGAATTGGGATGCAGCAAGCGTCTCACCTCATGCACTCGGTCGTGTTTTCTCCCTGTTGAAAAAACAGCATATGCTGGTTAGGTATGTTTTGAAGCATGGCAGCTGGTTTGAGCTGGTTAAGTGCTGGACCAGCTCATGACCAACTAAGGACCAGCATAAACCAGCTCAAACCAGCTGCCATGCTTCAAAACATACCTAACCAGCATATGCTGTTTTTTTCAACAGGGCTGTGCGACGTACCTGAGAGCGTCGTCCACGCAGAACCCCTTTGATCTGGCCAGATTAGAGAGAAAATTCCTCCTGCTTTTTCCCATCCTCCTCTCCACCAGGTACACCTTCACATCCCCGAACTTCACCTCCTCGCGACCCTGATTGAAGGCGACTTCGGGCCGCCGACGCTTTCGAGTAGGAAGAGCTGTGGAAAACATCTCTGCACCAGGGCCTAAGGCTTCTGTCGCTGTGTTTCATCAGTTGCATTGGGTGATGTCTTATTTTTCTTTTGAAAGACAAAACTGGCAGTTGGTGTGGCGTGTTTGTTTATGGTTTGGCAAAGAAGAGTCTTACAGGTGCTTTTGATTTGGCACTCGTGCTGATAGGGCACTGCCAAAACTACCACTAACAGATGGATGGAGAACACTGGGTCACGGGGACGAGAAAAAGGAAAAAATAACATCAGCACTGAGGGAAAACTTGAATAAATACAACTGAGGACATTTTCACAAACTCACTGGTATTACAATGACACCACAGCCCTATTTACCACATAATCACACATATTAATGGCTGATTCTTTAATTAGGGCCTCTACGAATTTATACAATTAAAAAGAAATGAATTGTTTCTGAATAAAAATCTTGGTTTGGTTTCTAAAGGACATCTATCAAAGCCAATCTCATCTTGGATAATATTTAAAGAGTTCACAGAAATGAACATTTCTCTCATCATTCACTCACCCTCATGTTGTTCCAAACCTGCATGTCTTTCTTTTTTTCTGTGAACACAAAAGATATTTTGAAGAACGTTGGAAACCAAACAACATTAGAGCTCATTGACTTCCATTAGCCTATATGGACAAACAAAAACACTGAGAAAATATCTTCTTTTGTGTTCAGTCAGTTTTGGAATGACACAAAGGCAAATTCATGATGATAATGACTGCATTATTTAAAGTAATTCTACATTAAAAACTACATTTTCATTTCTGAGAAAAACAGAAATGAAAAAATTAATATTACCTTAAATGGTTTTGATTTATATGACAATAGTGTTTAATCAGTTATAAGGGACCTATAATGCCCCTTAAGGGAGATTTTCAAAACAGAGCGCTCACACTTATATATATATGCTGAATACGGTAATGCCACTCTGCGATGTGGAAAACAAACAAGCTTTAGTTTGCAAACCAAACACTCAGTCTAATGAGCGCAACTTCTGCTGCGACACAATGCATTTAAACTTCATTCACTTATCTAACACCCTACATGTCTTATCCATTCAAAGTTGAGTCGGTACACAGCAAAATTTACTGATTGTCTAACATTAAAGGGGACCTATTATGCCCCTTTTCACAAAATGTAATATAAGTCTCTGGAGTCCCCAGAATGTGTCTGTGAAGTTTCAGCTCAAAATACCCCACAGATCATTTATTATAGCTTGTCAAATTTGCCCCTATTTGGGTGTGAGCAAAAACTTGCTGTTTTTTGTGTGTGTCCCTTTAAATGCAAATAAGCTGCTGCTCCCGGCCCCCTTTCCAGAAGAAGGCGGAGCTTTAACAGCTCGTGCTTCAGATGCTCAACAACAACAAAGCTGGAGAATCTCACGCAGCCAAAATGAGGATTGTCAGTAACGGTGTTCCATATAAATATCAACATCTGCACCAAATTGCATACTTTTCCTCCTCAAGTATGAGCTCCATATTCTCACTTCCATAAAAGCCTGATGTATGAAATATAATACAAAAAAAATGTGTGTGTGTATATAGTCTAAAGATTCAATAAACTGTTCCATTTCCTGACTATTATTTTATGTCAGGCTTCACAGGCTTAAAACAGAATACAGAAAAGTTCCCCTAATTGAAGATTGAATACTGCAAACTCATCCTCTTCTATAACACAATGGGATGTGGGCAATATTAGCCTAAATACCAAAGAAAAAAAAAAATGCATGGATGCAAACATTACAAATCCTCTAGAAATAGTTCAAAACAAGCACCTTTGGCATACTATACTTTATGGTCGATAGTATATAGAAACCACTGTCTAATAAATGGCTTTGGCTATTGCAATAATCCCAGATTATCACCAGTAAATAATGTCTATATGGACGTTGCTTTGTGCTCAGGCGTATCATACTGGAATAGAGAAACACTTTCCGTAAACTGTTGCAACAAAGCTGAAAGCACACAGTTCCCTAGAACGTCATTACATGCATTTCAGTTTGTCCTGAGTGAAATCACTGAAACCTGTTAATTAGAGTCTGTGCATGCTTTTGGCCATTTAATGCATTTTCAACATCATTTGGGATGCATCTGTCCTACTTTGGCACATCATACAAGTATGTAGTGTGCATATTGGGATTCATTCCTTGTTTGCAGCCACAATTTCTTTAAAAAGCATGGTAAAATAGAAAATATGTAATAAATAAAAGTGCTTACATGAGTGT
The DNA here is from genome assembly GCF_019924925.1 of Ctenopharyngodon idella. Lineage (NCBI taxonomy): Eukaryota > Metazoa > Chordata > Actinopteri > Cypriniformes > Xenocyprididae > Ctenopharyngodon > Ctenopharyngodon idella. Next base: position 26,320,385 of record NC_067232.1, read on the forward strand.
GTTTCAGTGCAGGTGCATCATAGTGAACCTTACCTTGTTTTTCTTGTTGCATCCCAGAAGTCCAGCATCCTTTTAATTTCTCCACCAAGTTGTCATGGGATTTGGCTGGACTGGTCACAGTGATCAACCTCTACAGCTGTCCAGTAACGTCCAGCAGTTTCCTCACAGACGTGGCACATATGTAGTACAGACCACCATCCTGTTCCTACCGCACCACCATCTGCCTGAGCGAGCTAATGAGCATACCTGCTAAGAAGAAACCCTTCATTAGTTGCTGAATGGACGTGAAGTACCATATGTGTAGATGAACTGGTCATTGAGGGCTTTTTAGATCTTTATTATGCCTCTTCTTTACAGAAGAACTCACACTGTTTCCCTCAGCGCATCATTCACTTCCTACTGCTTCTTTTATTTATGCTTTGTTGATTTTTTCCCCAGTTTTTATTTTGCTCATCTTTTCTTCATCTCTGTTATTCTTGGTGGTGCTTTCTAATGCGAGCTTTTCACCTCGTGAATGCTAAAACAGGTGCACAGCTCTGGTTTGGGTCTCACATCTAGAGACCTGTTTTATCATTGAGAATTATCACTCTTTCAACTTGATCCAGTAGAAAACATACCAGCAAAACTACAGCAACCAAACAAAACACCCCAGTAACAGCACAACCACAGACTGCAACAGTTGAGTTCTGGAAGTAAAAATCCCATTTATTTTCTACATAGTAGAATTAATTTTGTACAATAACAAACCTTTACAGACAGACCTACTGTGAGCTACAAGGTTGGTTAAAAGCAGAATTGCGGGTGAAAAACTACATTTCCTATGATTCTGCAGAGAAATATCTAAATCTTCACCGGTAACACTTTATTTTAGGGTCTTTTAACTAGTTGCTTGTTAGCATGCATATTAATAGTATATTGGTTATTTATTAGTACTTATTAAGCACATATTAATGCCTTATTCTGCATGACCTTATTCTACATCCTACCCAATACCTAAACTTGACAACTACCTTATTAACTGTTAATAAGCAGTAAATTAGGTGTTTATTGAGGAAAAAGTCATAGTTAATAGTTTATATGTGTTCCCTATACTAAAGTGTTACCTATTCACCAAATAATCCAAAAAAATTCGCTTTTGCGCATACTCTGAATAGGGAGCGGCAGTGACCGTTATCCAACTGAATTAAATGTTTTTTATTTCTATAAAAAGCAAAACGACAGTGGAGGTGTAATGTAAACATAGCAGTGGCATATTCTAAGCAAATTTCACCCTCACACTCCGTCATGGCAATATCACGAGACAGCTTTTCACCTTGACGAGAAACCTCGAAATCTCATGGCACGAGATCTCATCACACCCCTAATATATATGCAGTAAAATCGATTAATCATGATTAATTGCATCCAACATAAAAAACTGTAAAATATATAGATTAGAGATGTTTCAGAAGGAAACACGATGCATTAAGAGCCGGGGGGTGAAAACTTTTGAACAGGATGAAGATGTCCAAATTTTTCTTATTTTGCTTGAATATCATTTTTTTTTTTTCATTTAGTACTGCCCTTCGGAAGCAACAGAAAATACTTGCATGTTTCCCGGAAGACAAATTAAATACAATTTACCTTGATCTTCAAATTTCTAAAGTTTTCACCCCCCATCTATTAATGCATCATGTTTTTTTCTGGAGCATCAGTGAATGTTTGAACCTTTTTTAATAGTTGTGTTTGAGTCCCTCAGTTGTCCTCAGTGTGAAAAGACGGATCTCAAAATCATTCAGTCACTGCTGTAAAGGGTTCAAATATGCAAAAAATGCTGGAAAACTGAAGAATCTGCAGGACCTGGAGATTTTTTCTGAAGAACAGAGCTCAGTTTAACTGCTCAGAATAAACAAGAGACTCATGAACAACCATCACAAAACAAAAAAAAACAGTCGTAGATCATCCAGGTAACCACACACAGTATTAAGAATCAATGGTTCACATACTTATGAATGGGGTTATTTTAATAAATTCAGCTATTTTTTTGTCTTATAGATTATATGTAAACATCTTTTATGTAAAATATCTTACTCAGGACAATACTAAATAAAAAATAACATGCATTTTGTATTATCTCCCTTATTTTGTTAAAATTATTAACATTTTCACAGATTCTGCAAGTGGTTCACATACTTTTTCTTGCAACTGTATATGTGTGTGTATTAAACACGATTAATTGTATTTAACATAAAGGTTTGTGTATATGTATGTATGTATGTATGTATGTGCGTGTGTGTGTGTGTGTGTGTGTGTGTGTATATATATATATATATATATATATATATATACATATATATATATACACACACACACACACACACATATACATATATAGACATACAGACATATATATTACAAACTTTTGTAATGATGAATCATGATTAATTGATTTTACAGCACTATGTGTATGTGTATTATATGTAAATTATATCATAGCTGGCTGGTTTGGATCATGGTTCATAACTTTGTCAAAATGCATTAGTAAACAAAGCATTGCCCTGCCAACGACCCTCATTCTAGCCACCATACAGCAATGTGCTAAAAAACACTCAGAATACTTTTTAATCACCTAGCATCCCTCTAGCAACAATCCAGAACAACCTAGAAACTGCACAGCAGCAAACTAAAAACCACTGATCAAGCCTTAGCAACCTCATACTGCAAAAAGTTACTCTGAACACAAAAACCACTCACATATTCTTCAAAGAAGGCTCTTCATGTCTTATTTTCTTTGTGGAACTGCAGCATTAAAACTGGGTTAAATGTGCCATCGAAAGTAGTAAAACATATCTAGGATAGGCCTGGTATCACATTAACCGTGTTTTTCCTCTTTACCATAGTCATTGTTTGCCATTAAACTGATTCATATCCAATAGATTACACGCATATAAACACTCACATCTAAATAACGTGCGATCACAGAACCGCCTCTCTCTCTCGACAGGAACCCTTTAATTGGACCAAAAGAGAACTACAGCAATGAGAGAGATCTTGTGCACAGAATCAGTACGGGTCATTTTCTCATAACCTCAGGAAAAGAGCTCCACGAGGTCTCTGTGTGTGTGTCTTTGACAATGATGCTACGACTCTCATTAACTTGATGCCGGAGGTTAACTGGAGTCACACTGTAGCTTTTGTGTAATCGTAAAGCCACTTCCTCTCAATTCTTCATGTCAGTGCGGGTTTGGATCAGGTCCAGAATTTTTAAAAAAAAACGCAGGCCGGTGAAAAATGGTCCGCGCCTGAGCACCTGCAGAACAGAAGAGGGGAGACGGTTCCAGGAACAACCATATTAACAATAACTGCTATTCATTTTGTATAAAAACACTGCATCATAATGTCTAATGCATCTCAACATTATGAAGTGGCTCTTACGGTTATAATGCGAGTCATTATTTATGATTAATAGTGCAATAATTCTTTCTTGTAAACATAATACACAATACATCACAAAAATATTGTTACCTGCATGAGGGAGTTTGTGATGCAGCTGACGGTCACAATATTTCCAAATAACCATATCCTCAACGGCTGAATTGCACTAAAACGTGATATTCATACAGTTTGCACATTTTAAAACACCATTTATGATTACAGTTTTACACTTGTAAATATTTAAAGGGGTGATTATGATTTGACTTTTTTAACTTTAGTTAGTGTGTAATGTTGCTGTTTGAACATAAACAACATCTGCAAAGTTACAACACTCAAAGTTCAATGCAAAGAGAGTTATTTTCTTTTACAGAAATCACTTTTTAAGGACTATACAACAAACGGCTGGTAGGGACTTCTTCCCAGGTTGGTGACATCACAAACCCCAAAATTTACATAAACCCCGCCCCCAAGAACACGCAACAAAGGGGGTGAGGCCATGTTGGGCTGCTTTAGAGAAGAGGAAGAGTTGTTGTAGTAGAGTGTTGTTGCCGTCATTTTACGCCGGACTGCTTCACAAACGAGGGTCAATTCAACGCTGGATTTGCACAAAAGATTAACATGACGGCACATGCTAGTCGATGAGATGAATCAACTCCACAGCAACTACATAAATTTATCCACTAACCATTCAGAAACGTCTAAAAGTTGTAACTTCTTCCTGAGTCTCTCCATCAGTGTCGACTCCGGTTTGAACAATGTAAGGCTGAACACCGTTACTGACAATCCTCATTTTGGCTGCGTGAGATTCTCCAGCTTTGTTGTTGTTGAGCAACCGAAGCGCAAGCTGTTAAAGCTCCGCCCTCTTCTGGAAAGTGGGCTGGGAGCAGCAGCTCATTTGCATTTAAAGGGACACACACAAAAACGGCATGTTCTTGCTCACACCCAAATAGGGGCAAATTTGAAGGTATGATAAATGATCTGTGGGGTATTTTGAGCTGAAACATCACAGACACATTCTGGGGACACCAGAGACTTATATTACCTCTTGTGAAAAGGGACATAAACATTAATTTTACAAATTAATGTTACATTTGCATTTGCAAATAGTAAAACACTTAAGGCTTAAAATACATTATATATAAAAGCAGAACATTTTAATAGCATTTATGATATTGCATGCTATACAAGAGTGTAGTATTTCTAAATAATAGCCTATATGATTATGATAGCTTAAAACAGGGTTTGGTTTTATGAAGGTAAATGTAAGACTTTAAAGACTGTTTTAAGACCAAGTAAAGAAAATGTAAGGAATAAATTGAAGGGAACTCAATGTTCTCAAGATGTAAATGTCTGAACAGAAACACAATGAGTTGTCTTAGCAACACTTCAGAGTTTGACAATACAATTTCCAACAGATATCCATTACTTTTTAATACATTTTACAAAAAAAAAAAAGCTCTGCTCCAACCATTAGAATATGGAAATAACTTTTATGGTACCTTCTGATCAGACTGCAAAAAAAGTGATGTTGTTCCTCAGTATCTTGTTTTCTAGTGCAGATGTCTAAAGATTCTAAAATCAATTTACTGGAGACGCAAATTGGCAAAATATGAAGTCCTGTGAAATTGATCAAAATGAAGCGAGCTCATGATTAAACAAATATCTGCCAATGGGCTCATAAAGATCAACTTAATTCTAAGAAAAGTTTTCATAACTCATTCACAGATATTTGTTCTTGTTTTAATTTTTCAAGACTTCATTTATTTGCATCTCAAGTTGATTTAAAGGTATTTAAATATTTCTATAGGAAAACAGAACAAACATACCGAGGAAGATAATCCTTTTTTTGCAATGCATGCAACATTTAATCCTATGACTTTATGCATTTAAGACTTTCTGCTTTGACCTTTTGAAGGCCTTATTTTGTAAGGGCAAATGAAAACTTTTTAAGTACCACAGAAAACTTTCCACGAGTCATTCTTTAGATGCAGCAAGTTATTTGCGCTTACTTTATCTCACCGTTGTGAAACCTATTTATAAGCAGACGTGTTCTTTTGTCAGTGCATCTTCATAAACAGCACTTGAAACTGACCTGTCTGATACTTTGTGTTGCGGCACATCTTCTGCGTTTGGAGACACGTTTGCTAACATTCGATTCTGAATGAGTTTGATAGCGTGCTGTACGGCTAACGTGGCTAAAGCTACACACTGTCGGAGAGACTCAATAAGAATGAAGATAAGTTTACGAATTATACAGACGGCAAGTGTTTTAGAGTTAAAAATGAAAATAACGACATGGCTCTGGTCTCTGTGAATACAGTAAGAAATAATGGAAACTTTAGCCACATTTAACAATACATTAGCAATGTGCTAACGAAACAATCAGAAAGACAATTTGCAAACACCATGTATATATATAAAATTGGATCATGAACAGTTGGTATCGATCCATCTTTGAGAATCAACTTCTGTGTTTTACTGAACCTCGTGTGCAGTCTCACATAGCAGTATATGAATTTATTTGGACACATTCCCTTCATAAATAAAATTACACCACTGCGTCCTAAGTGGCTCAGATGCCAGGAGTTTATGGAGACTAGTTTATGTTTACTATTATAGCCATTAACAGATCAGTGATAATGTTTACATAGCTGAGACAAATCACAAGCTCAAGGGTCGTTCCTGCAGAGTTTTGCTCTGACCCAACTCACCTTCCTTCATGTAGCTTTAGTAATCCTGCAGACATTCAAGTGTGTTTGATTAGGGTTGTAGTAGCTAAACTGTGCAGGACAGTCAGCTGCACTCCAGGACGAGTGTTACTGGTACACCGGCGCTGTGGGTGGAAACATACAGATTAAGGGGTGATAATATTATAATAAAATCACTTTCCTACGTCACAAGCGGAGCGAAATCTGAACGGCTCGTTTTTTCACATGCTTTCAGAGAAAGGCTTACCAAAACAAAGTTACTGGGTTGTCCTTTCTCATGTTTTCTGCAAGACCCGATTATAGCACTTAAACATGGAAGTGCTATATTTTCATGATATCTCCCCTTTAAAGCTGAATCAACAATCATTTTAGAATTGGAAATTGTCAGGTTAACAGAACAGAGATATATTTCCCTCTCATTTAGACAACACTGAAGCTTATTGATTGAGAAACATTTCAGAAAACAGAAACTTGTGTGTTCTGTGGTCTGACCATCACTGGGGTCAGCAAAAATCATTTGAAAACTGTGGGAACAAAATACACATCATAATTTCAAAGTAATATTCTTCACTATTTTTATTATTTGTAGATAATGCAATGCCAAATATCTTCTGATCACATAATACGGTTTACTAGGTGATTTTGCAACTATTTTAAAGGAGGGGTATAACGCTATTTCATGCATTCTGACTTATTTACACTGTTAAAGAGTTTGATTCTCATGCTAAACATGGCCAAAGTTTCAAAACACGAGTTGGACGTATGACGTATGAGTATTTCTGTGCCAAAAATACTCTTATATAACCTTGCTTCCTAAAGAACCCAGCGTTAAGAGGTGCTGAGAGTTTTGTGCTCATGCATTACATTGATGCGCTCTCGATATTTGTTATTAAAATAACCATAGAAACTGATAGTTGCAATCGCGTTTTTATTGGTTAAAATGAATGGAGAATATCTTGTGTTTTTCCGTGGCTATTCAAGCCCTCGGTATCGGCGCTCATGGTTTCATAAACAAGGCCCAGTTCTACACTGGATTAACAGATCATTTGAAACTGAAAGATGGAGCGGTCACAGCGGTAATGATCCTGGTCATGAGTCGGAACCACAGGTGGTGCGTAAAACTGCTTCAAATGTCTGTTTTGTTGGCAGTAGGTGTCTAAGTGCATATAATGTAAACAACACTAACGTAGTGAATTCATAAATTCATTATTCATCATTCACTATACGCTATATTCATTATAGTGATTCAGAAGCTATCCAAGGATAATGTGATGGTGTATTGTGTGTGTTTAAATACAGTTTAGCTGACCATTGATAGCTTGCAGACGATTGCTACGCAAAAGCTGCGCATGCTCGTCACTCTTTAGCTCCGCTCACACGGCACGCCTCCAGGCGCTTGGCTCGGAAAGATTCGGTACAGCATTTGTATCTTTTATAAATATGATAAAACTAAAGACTTTTCGGAGATATGAAGGATGCACTACTACTCTATAGGTACTATACTCCCTCTTTAAAAGGAAATGAGAGATGTTATAAAAAGCATGCAACCACATGCAAACAAATGAACTTGCTTCCTGTTAAAAATCCCACCTAAAAATATATTTCTAATGCACAACAACCTATCATTGTTCTCCATTACGTACTATGTCTACTGCATGTGTACAAGCTATAGGAGAGACTGGGGCTAGTTGTCAAGCTTTGTGTTAAAGGCACAATATGTAAGATTTTTTTATTAAAATATCCAAAAACCACTAAAACAGCGTTTTGATGACTTGTGTACTTACATTATCCCAGATGTTTCCAAGAATGTTTAAATTCAGAGAAATAAGCAATTTTAACCAGGACACGGATCGTGTCCATGCATCGCTTATCAATGGCATCATACCTGCGTTACCCTCGATTTCCGTTTTTATTTTGTAAAAACCATGGAAACACCAAAGACGCTTTGAAGGGGGGTTATCACACACAGTTTCTGCCAATCTCATGTTAATCTTGAGTACATATACAATACATATACAAAATATATATAAAAACCATAAAATAGTACAAAAATAAGAAATAAATCGTATAAAATTAAATTAAAAACAATGAAAATCGGACAATATCAATATTTTAAACAAGAACAAAAAAAAAATATGATAATTCATGGCAGTTTTAAGGTGTTTTGAGAACCTCTGTGAGAAACAACCATGCATGTAACCAATCATAGTTAGTCACGTAGTAGTTCCGGTCTAACATATGGTGAAAATGTGTTCTCAGTTTAATCTTTCATTTCCCTTTCTGTTTGTGCAAACTGAATTTTCCCACATAGAGCAGGACATTACTTTAAAAAGCAGAACGTTAACACTTTATTAGCACTTTATTGTGGGCTTATAATTACACGAGAAGCTAAAGAGAGTGCTTGTGGCTTTGCATTACTTGCACGAATGAATTTGTCGCCACAGAGAGAAGTGTGAGAAAGCCATGTCCTGTAGGGTCAGTTACCATCACTGACAACAAGAGGAACTTCCCACATTGCATAAACGCCCCTCATACTGGCGTAAAGCCTCTCCTAGATGTTAGTTATGATCTGAGCTGATTCAGACGGGTTTAACTGACCAGGATGAGTTTACCAACCAGGGAGCAATGTGAAGGATGGAGTCCGGCGCAGGTGGCCGGCTTTCTGATTCAGGTGAGCATTTTTAAATTCAGTTCAGCTATGTGTTAACTAGACATGCAGGCAAAGCCATTTTATGCTTTTCAACTATTTTTGTTGTTTTATCTAGTGCAAAAAAGGATGAAGTGATGTTTATTCATGAATATGTAAATGAACTGAAGCTTAATTGTGTTGTTCACAGAACAACATGAGAGACTGTGCAGATGCAGTACAACGAAACAGGATTGATGGCTGTCGGTTTCTGGTAGGTTCCCTTTCTTGGTCAAATGTTCACTTTTGGTCAATACTGTTACTTTGCAGATGACATATTTAGCTAAATCTTAAATCGGTGTTCTCATCATTAACATTTGATTCCACTAACCAAGTCCACTAATCATATATTTTAGATACAATCAGTGCTTTTAAAACTCTTTCATATGGGGAAGTGAGCAATGTATAATGATGAGCGGAGTTAGTATGACTCAGATATCGTGCTGTGGCTTCTATAATGGATGTGCACTGATGCAGGTATTAGATGCGGTATTTAACGTGGTCTGAGAAAACAGATGATGTGCTGAAACTGGAAACAGTTTTGGGGGAGATTGACTGAAGAACTGTTTGGAAACAGTCATTATATTTGCAGTTCTGTTTGATGAAACAGAAATTACACATTATTAATATGACACATTTACAAAGATACCGGATATTCAATGAGAGAAAAAAAAACGAAGGAATGGAATCACATACATACCGACCCAAATGATGTTATCAGTCCAACTTGAATTTATGAAGCTCCTCCTTGAGCACCGCACTGTAAAAAATATATCCATAAAATAACGGAAAAGGTACTGGCAGCTCTTTACCTGGACATGATCCAGTAATTTTACGGACATTTCCGTTAACCCTAAAACACAACTCAATGAAGTGCAAAATTCTAAATATTGGTAAAACACCTGTAAAAAATAAATACAGAAAATTCCGTTAAATAGTACATTGTGCCCTATTTTTACCTATTTTTTTTGAGTGCGTATATATTCCAAATGAACTCGATTCAGCCCGAATCTATGAAAATCAGTTAAATCCAAATTATGTGTGGGTATCAATGTTTGTTGGATTGTGTGTCGAAGGCATGTGTATAGTGTTGTCACGGTACCAAAATTCCATTAGTCGGTACCAATACCATAAAAATTTTACGGTTCTCGCTACCAATTTCGGTACCACAGCAAAATCTGTTGGAACTATTTAACTATTTTATATAGCCTATTTTAAAAACATTAAATATGATGGTAATCATACATATAACTATTTGGAGCGTGTGTGTATGTTTGTGTGTGTGTAGGCTATATATACCTCAATGAAATAAATTTTGAAATATAAAAAATTAATGCTCAAACATCCATTTTGTAACAGACGTGCGTTTTTATTTTAGCTATTCCATCAATGAAACGACACTACAGCCTGTAAAACTATGAAATAAATATCAGTAAATAATAGTAACCTAAATAATAAGAAAGTTAAATATTATTTATAAAAAATAAAAAAAAAACATTCGTTTTTTATTTCCACACAAAGATGCGTCATATTTGCGCTTTGAGAGGGATGTGCACATGAGCAGGAAAGAGACCATTTCTCTTTAATAATATCTTCATGTTATCTCCTGATGTTACAAGCAACTGACACTTGTTGTAAAAGGTCTGAAGAGCGAGTTTTATCTTCACACATTCAGGCTATATTTGATTTAGCACTGCCAGAGAAAGCGAAACTAAAAATCACCGGCGTGTGTGAAACGCGATATACAAATAAACTTGACGCGCCTTATAAAGTCTAATAACAAGCACAAACTGTGTTAAATAGAAACTGACGTGCAAGCAAAAAGGTTTCTGTCCTACGGTGTTTTTTCTACTTTACCACAGTAAAGAATGCGAATAGCCTATAATAGGCCTAAAAGTGAACGAAAGGAAGAAATGTTATAATCCCCTTCGTGAGTGAAGATTTGGGAAGAGAAACAGAGTTTCCATGTTCAGTGGAATAACTAATGGAATATTGTTAAATTCTCTGATAATCGGGTGACCAGATCGTGATTCGCAAAACAGAATACAAAGCTTAAATTTATGGACTCACGTACCTCTCTCATTCGGCATGAACCAAAATGTTTCCATGGCTGCTATGTCAAATTTAATTGCTAACCTATTATTTCTTTTGTAAACAAAGTTTTGTGCTTCACTCGTGTCATATTCAAGTAAATACTGGCACAGCCCTATCAGTGGGTACTGAATATACCCGGATTCTCGGTACTACAGAAAAGAGGGTATCGTCACATTTTCAAAATTTCGGTACTGACTTGGTACCGAAGTACCGGTACTTTTGACAACACTATTTGTGACAATGCCTAATAAAATAGATAAATAAAAAATAAAAAATTTCAGCCTGAGACACTAGATCAAAAATAAAATAAAATACAAATTTTAGCCCAAGACACAAGAATAAAAAAAACAAAAATAAAATAAAATTTCAGCCTGAGACACCAGATAAAAATAAAAATAAAATAAAACTTCAGCCCGACACATTATAAATAAAAAATAAAATAAAATTTCAACCCGACACATTATAAATAAAAAATAAAATAAAATTTCAGCCTGAGACACTAGATAAAAATAAAATAAAAACTTCAGCCCCAGACACTAGATGAAAATAAGATAAAAAAAAAATTTAGCCTGAGACACTAGATAAAAAATTAAATAAAATAAAAATTTTAGCCCAAGACACAAGAATAAAAAAAACAAAAATAAAATAAAATTTCAGCCTGAGACACCAGATAAAAATAAAATAAAACTTCAGCCCAACACATTAGAAATAAAAAATAAAATAAAATTTCAACCTGAGACACTAGATAAAAATAAAATAAAATAAAAACTTCAGCCCCAGACACTAGATTAAAATAAAATAAAAATTTTAGCCTGAGACACTAGATAAAAAATTAAATAAATATATCACCCCAAGACACCAGATAAAAATAAAATAAAACTTCAGCCCAACACATTAGAAATAAAAAATAAAATAAAATTTCAACCTGAGACACTAGATAAAAATAAAATAAAATAAAAACTTCAGCCCCAGACACTAGATGAAAATAAAATAAAAAATTTTAGCCTGAGACACTAGATAAAAAATTAAATAAATATATCACCCCAAGACACTAGATAAAAATAAAATAAAATAAAATAAAATAAAATAAAATAAAATAAAATAAAATAAAATAAAATAAAAACTTCTTACCTGTTCTGATGATTTTCTTTTATTATTTCATTAAAGGTATGTTGAAAATGAAATACATTGTTCCTCAGCCCGACACGTTATAAATAAAAAATAAAATTTCATCCCGAGACACTAAATAAAATATAAAATTTCACCTGAGACACTAGATAAATAAAAATAAAAAAAATTCAGCCTGAGACACTAGATAAATAAAACATAAAATAAAATAAAGTAAAATAAAAACTTCTTACCTGTTCTGATGATTTTCTTTTATTATTTCATTAAAGGTATGTTGAAAATGAAATACATTGTTCCTCATTTTTGTTTTGTTGACTCAGCAAACAGCAGACGAAAAAAAAAGAAAAATTTTGGCCTCCTTGTTTCAGAACTTACTTCCTAAATACTGATTGGCCAACTGGCCAGTCATTTGATTTACTGGAAAAAGGCCTTTTCTTTCACTTGTATCCTAACGAGTGTTAATATGGCACTGGAAGTTGGTGAAGTAGCAGGTGCCACATGTTTTAGACATGTTTAGACATCACTCCCAGTGTCCTCCTGAATGGGCGCTAAGGGCATATATTAGATCTATCTTTGCATATTCATGTGGCGTTTATGTGGTAACCATCTGGTGAAAGAGTCTGTAGATCACAGGAACGTCTCCTTTGACACTCAGGGAGTGTGTGCTGAGAGCGTTTGTAAACACTGCACACAACATGATGACTTTCACTGCAGTGTTGGGACTAAATTACCAACAATACTTTACAGCATTTTTCTGTTGAAAGCTAGCAAGATACTTTTTCAACAAGAAGCAGAGTTCATAAAACAACCGAATGATGTCATGAGTCTTAAATTAGGAGTTGCAATTTTCAATTGGTCTGGTGTCAGATCAGTTTGAAAGATGAAATGTGTCGACACAAGAGTCCTGGAGTCTCTTGTCTTTGAGTTGTGTTTAGACTGAGCACTTGGTCAAACTTGGTGATCTTGTGGTTCTTGATATTTTATTCCTCAGATGTCTCTGACTGCTTTCAGACAGTTTTGGACTGAGTTGCAAAAGCAAAGGGGTGAGTGGATGTGGGACTCGAGGGCCCTCGCGGAGCCGAGCTGAGACTCTGCGCGCCGCTTATGTGAAAGCTGAGCTTTTTAATATGCAGCTGTGATTCCAGGTCTCTCTCTCTCTCGTTACAACTCCTGGAGAAACTCTACATAAATAATTCACCTCAGCAAGCAGCATCCAAGGAGGTGCCCAGGCGAAATATTCGATATTTTATTCTGTGTCAAAAGGCTAAGCTTGATTTTAGGCAGGGCTAGGTGATTTTCTTGTCTTTGTCTCTGCAGAGATTTGGAGAGCTCAACCTCTTGCATTTGACTCTGTTAGATCCTTCAGATGCTTATGAAAGATTCTTCGCTAAATTCAGCTGTCAGGGGTCTTGATGAGTAATGCGAGTATTACTCTGAAAGCAGAAGCATATGTGATAAACATTTCAAAGTTTACATGCTTTGCAATCAAACTATAAAAAATAAAAAAAGCCTTCAGCCCGAGATGCTCCAGCATCTCCGTGACCCAAATAAAATAAAATAAAATGAAATGAAAAAAAAAAATCTTCTGCCAGAGATGCTCCAGCATCTCCGTGACCCAAAATAACATAAAATAAAATAAAATAAAATTAAATAATAAAATAAAATAAAATAAAATAAAATAAAAAGTCTTCTGCCAGAGATGCTCCAGCATCTCCGTGACCCAAAATAAAATAAAATAAAATAAAATAAAATAACAAAAAATAAAATAAAATAAAATAAAATAATAAATAAAATAAAAAGTCTTCAGCCAGAGATGCTCCAGCATCTCCATGAACCAAATAAAATAAAATAAAATAAAATAACAAAAAATAAAATAAAAAATAAAATAAAAAATAAAATAAAATAAAATAAAATAAAATAAAATAAAATAAAATAAAATAAAATAAAATAAAGTCTTCAGCCAGCATCTCTGTGGCCTAAAATAAAATAAAATAAAAAATAAAATAAAATAAGCCTTCAGTCCGAGATGCTCCAGCATCTCTGTAACCCAAATAAAATAAAAAAAAATTAAAAATGAAATAATTAAATTAAAAATAAATAAAATAAAATAAAAAGTCTTCAGCTCGAGATGCTCCAGCATCTCTGCGACCCAAATAAAATAAAAAAAAATTAAAAATGAAATAATTAAATTAAAAATAAATAAAATAAAATAAAAAGTCTTCAGCTCGAGATGCTCCAGCATCTCTGCGACCCAAAATAAATAAAATAAAAAATAAATAAAATAAAATAAATTAAGCCTTCAGCTTGAGACGCTCCATTTCGTTGACTCAAATAAAAATAAAATAAAAATAAAATAAAATAAAATAAGCCTTCAACTTGAGATGCTCCAGCATCTCTGCAACCCAATTAATAAAATAAAATAATATAAAAATAAAATAAAAATAAAAATAAAATAAAATAAAAAAACACCACACACATTTCCTCCAGATAATGTAAAAATTTAATTAAAACTAAAGTTGCATTAAAGGAAACTCATAAGAGTAACTACTAAAAAAGGGCAAAATGAAAGGAGGCCAAAGTTTTATTTTAACATAAAAAAATAAGTATGTAAAATAGAGTATTTACATTATTCAGGAAGAATTAGGACATTAATCATCTCTCTGTGAGTCTCAGAGGACGTTTTCATCCTTCTGATTCTCTCCTTATCATTTATTAACAGTCATCAAGATCTGTCCATTTTATGACTTGTTAATATGTGCCAATACTTCAAAACACTCAAAGTTATGCACTTTCCCCAACTCACAAAAAGTACACTTTGAGTGCATAGCACAAGGAGGTGAATTGGGACGTAGCCTCAGTTTCACTACTGGGTAAGGGCTCCACCTAGTGTTGGAAATAAGGTAAGGGCCTGTTAAGGTTTTCTGATTACACAACCTAAGTAATTACAGAGTGGGAAAAACTACTACGGAAATATCTATTGTTGCATAATTCAGTAAGCTATTACAGTATTTGTACCAGTGTGTCCGAAAAGAAACACAAAGATGCAAAATTAGCAAGGGACGTAACTTACTCACAGGATTAGTCATGGTTACTGAAGGTACAAGCTTAGCATACTAGTGTTTAAAACTTTAAGCATAAATCCTGTATCCCTAATAAAGCCAGAAAAGTTCATCGAAACAAAAAATATAAAGATCATATTTTCTTTGTTGTGTGATTTCACCTTTTTTGTCTCAACTTTTGTTACTTAGAAATCACATTCTCTAAAGTATTATGCTGTTTTCTTACTTTGATCCACTTTGAAGATTATTTAATGTTATATTATTATATTATTTAAGAGTGCAGATTCTCATCAGCTACACCAATATTCATTCATGGGGTAAAAAAGTGATAATGGCAGAATATATTTTATTTTAATTCTATGAAACACCCTATGTCAGAGACGTAATATTTTTTCACAGTTGTACCTTTGCTATGACTATACGTGGCACAAAATGCAACTGAAACGCATTAAATTACAGGAAAAACAATAATTGATATAACTTGATCAAAAACAAAGCATTATAATAACAATATGTACCCATGTATATTTTCATTAAACATTTAAAGTGTTTCAAAGAAACACTTTTGAGTGACAAAAACTGCTGAGTCAAATTCTGGACTAATTTATGAAAGTTTGACAAAAACCAATATGCAGAAATGAATCAGACGTCCCAATTTAACTACTATTAATTTAAGCACAAATACGTCACAGAAAATGTTATTCTTATTTCTCTAAAACAAGTTTCTATTAAGCAAAGTTACTGAGAGTTTGTTTGTGTGTGTGTGTGTGTGTGTGTGTGTGTGTGTGTGTGTGTGTGTGTGTGTGTCAGAAACATTCAAACAGAACACGACTGTCACTGAATATTACTGATTCCCTTTGTAGAAATTCATCTTGAAGCAGGGTGTGAATTACGGGGGATTTGGGAGGTCTGACCCCCCTGAAGAAGGCTTGATCCCCCCTGAAGGACATCAAAATAAGATGTTGGGGGGTCAAAGAATTAGTCTACCTGTAATATGAAGCTTTACCTGTAAATATGAAGATACATTTCTAGCTCTGACTGATTTAAAATAGTAATTTTGTCCACCCCCGCAAATGGGTCATACCATTAACATTACCGGAATTAAATCAAAGTCCCTTTAAGATAAGTCATTTCACTTGACAGCCATCTTAGAAACGCCTCTTGGGCATGCAAATGCAGCATCTCTTTGAATGGGGAAACATCAAATTCTCCAAAGCTGTTCGCCAAGCTTTCGATTCAATTTCATATTGAAATCTGACAACAACTGTTTAATAAATTTTGTTTCTAAACACTCGAATCATGACTCAAAAAAAAAAAAGAAAAAAAAAAAAAAAAAAAAAGGTATTTTTCAGGCTGGATCAAGCTAATGCACATGTGCAGTCCTAAGCGCGCGTCTCTATAGGAAGTGCGCATCTGACTGTTCCTATAGGAACCGGAGCTTCTAACTGCCGCTGCAGTGACGCGATACCTTTACCAATCAGCGACTGGCTCTTATTTAGAAGGTGGGACTTAGTCCGCCATATTGAGCGTTACACTTTCTCCCATTCAAAACAATACCAGTGACGCGTCTTGTGTTATTCTATAGTCTCTGATTAAATACGCTATAAAACTGCGCTCATTCAGGGACATGCTTTTCTTGCATGGATTTGAAGTCGTCCTCTGGTTGGTTGAATTCTACAGGATGTTCGGAGATGTGTGTGTCGCGTTCTTTAATGGTCCGCCTGGAAACAAATGGCGTTACGCCAAACCCCCTCGTGGAAGAAGAACGCTGTTGTGTTTACAATTGTGACAATGAACGCTTATCATGATCAACTAAACGCTGCATTTTCAGTATGTGCAGTTCGTGGCTCCGCTGTTGCAGTAAACTTACACAATGTTCTTAAATTAATAATTTATTAGATGCAAGCCGGTCTGTTATTGTAGGTACATCAACTTTACATTTTCACCCCCTAAACATGACGCGGAACAAAACGAACTGTGATTGGTTGAGTTACATGTCAGTCAAACATCGTCTTGGGCGGTCCTTGGCCAATGAAAGCTGTGATAGGCTGGGTTCCACTCCACTTTTAGACACACACTCACAAACTTCCTAAACACTTCCCCTCAGGGGAAATCCCGCTGCCATTTTGAAGTGCGTTCCACTTTGTTTAGTGGACGAGGAAAGTTTATATGGACAGACCCTCGTCCCCTCGATTTTGACCGAGGAAGCGAGTCTACTCTGATGTACACTTCAGGCAGCTCTATATCCCACAATTCAACTTGATTGTGATGTCACAGCAGATCACGCTTAACTTAAGTGTATGATATATTATTTTGAGAATTAATCACTTAATAGTGTATAATATATAAATTATGTTCAGATTTACTCGCATAATACTTGTAGCTACCTTGTGTTCACAGTCAAAGTTTATACTATTGATTTTTTTCCGTTTGCATTAAACAAATTCATAAGTAAAAAAGGAATTCCAAGTGATCAAGGGTTTAGTGCGTTTCATTTAAACCTTATGCACGAGTTCCGCCAGTAGTGGGCACTCATGCAACGTAAGCAATGACGCACATTCAAGTCCATGAGACAGACGGGAAGTTAGTGAGTGAAGGGCATAAAAATTTGGAGTGGAACACAGCCATCGAGTACCTTTTGAATGTAACTTAGCGTGTCAAATAAAGATTGTATCAATTACATTTTTACACCACTAGGTGGTGACAAGTGACTGTTAAAAATTTATTCGCCATTGAATCATTCATTCAAGAGATTCGTTCAAAAACGTTTCATCCAGTAATTAAACAACTGAAGCATTTATGAATCATTCATTCAAACCGATTTTTTAAAATAATTCATTCAAATGAATTAAACATTTGTAAATAGGCTGCAGCAATTAAAGGGATGGTTCACCCAAAAATGAAAATTTTGTCATTTATTACTCACCGTCATTTTGTTCTACACCTGTAAGACCTTCGTTCATCTTCAGAACACAAGTTAAGATATTTTTGATAAAATCCGATGGCTCAGTGAGGCCTCTATTTCCAGCAATGTCACCAAACCTCTCAAGATCCAGAAAGGTACTAAAAGCATATTTAAAACAGTTCATGTGACTACAGTGGTTCTACCTTAATATTATAAAGCAATGAGAATACTTTTTGTGTGCCAAAAAAAAAAAAAAAAAAAAAAAAACGACTTTTCAACAATATCTAGTGATGGCCGATTTCAAAACACTGCTTCGAAGCTTTATGAATCTTTTGTTTTGAATCAGTGATTCGGATCGTGTATCAAACTGCTGAAATCATGCGACTCCGGCGCTCCAATCCGCTGATTCAAATCAAATGATTCGTAAAGCTTCGAAGCAGTGTAGCATCGGATTTCATGAAAAAATATCTTAATTTGTGCTCTGAAGATGAACGAAGGTCTTACGGGTGTGGAACGACATGAGGGTGAGTAATTAATGACATTATTTTCATTTTTGGGTGAACTAACCCTTTAATATTTTGTCAGAAGCTCTAGTAAAATTCATGTTATTTTGTTTAGCTTTCATCATGGAGAATTCATCTGGTCTTTAGCAGGTCTTAAAAGTTGGAAAATAAAACCTCAGATGAGCAACAACACATGACTTATCACACCGTGTCAGTATTTACTGAACAAAAATAAAGCCATGAGTAACAAACTAAGTACACCCTATGACTCAGTTGCATATAGGTCCACTTTATGCAGCAATAACTTGTAGTAATCATTTTATGTATGACTGTATGACTATCAATCTCTCACATCATTCTGGACGAATTTTGGCCCATTCTTTTTTACAGCATTGCCCCAGTTTGAGTTTTGTGGGCATTTGTCTATGCACAGCTCTCGCCACAGCATTTGGACCTGACTGGGCCATTGCAACCCTGTTTGAACCTTGTTGTTTCTTTTTCAGACTCTGTCGGACGGTGACCTCAACAAGTTCAGCCTCATTCATCGGCCGTAAGGAATCAGTTTCTGTTCTATTTCTACACTAAACTCTCCACCCAAATTCACAGTAAATTCACAGTGTTTTTTCTCATATGTTCCTCATTAGTCAATGATTGTCTGCAGCAATGAGGAAACTGTCTAGTTTTACTTAAACACACAAACTGGGTTTCTAACAAAATATTTTCAATACTAATATACTAAAGCCTTTATATATAACGTATTGATTTTAGTGCATTAATTATGCATTGTAATGCACCTTATAATGCATTGTATGATCTCATGAATTATTGTAACCACAGTTATAATACATTATAATACTTACTTATTGTTACAGTTTAATGTGTAATCTACAAATACTATAATGCATTTTAATTTTGGTTTTATTCATGAAAAGATATAAATGCATTATGAGTTAACGTATGAATTATGAATAATGGCTTTAAGTTTTGCCAAGAAGTATGGAGTTGTCACAATATCTACAAATACATTAGTACAGTTACTATATTTTTGATCTAACATTGGTTTCGTTGACCAACAGAGCAATACTATTGCAAACCAAAAATAAAGCACATACTTTCACTAACCTTTTTAAAACCTTTTAAGAAAAGCCATGCAGTTTGTTTCATATCCATGGAGAAAAATACTTAGCTGGGAATAAATGTGTTAAATTAATATTACAAGTGCATTAAACGTCATTCATAATGCATCAGAAGACCAGAGAAATTATACAATTCATTGAGAGAAACCATTCATAATTATTATTAGACATAAAAGGCTGTAAAAAGCAGACTGAGAACTGAGAATCCAGAGATTCAAGAAATAGCAAAATTTCATTGAACTGAATCAGTTCAGAGTGGCTTCACTCTAAATATAGTGGTAACATGACGTTCAACGGTAGTTTCAAAATCCTCATTACAAACCACTTCTGTGGAAAAATCGCCCTCCTCTTCACAGCTGCAGCATGTGCTGCTTAACCACCGACGTCCAACACACTCATTATGAGGACGAGCTGCCATTCGACTACTAGTTCATACTATAAACCTGATACAGTCTGTACAGCTAACAAATAATGGAGCAACTCAACAAACTCACAGCTCCTGCTACTGTTAAACTTAGGTAAGAAAATCTGTTTTGCTGTTATTTATGCTTAAGGAAGTTGTCTGTGCTTTGTTTTGATTTCCATTGGTTAACAAGGATTAAGAAGTGCTTTTTCAATGGATCTAAAAGTTTGCATTTGTCAAATCTATATTGACAGGTGTATGTTTTTAATAAAAATGTCTTTTTTTCTTTATATCTGCATCGCTCAAATTATAGCAGAACTTTTTTTGAAATGTCACTGAAATCATTATTTACAAAATGTAAAAGCATTTAATCAGCAATAACTCCAGTGTGATTTATCAGTAACTATATGTGACGCCAGTAAATGTGTCATGTGACTGGCTTTTATTGACTGAAGTTAGAGAGTTTAAGGCTGGAATTGTGTTGAATTTCTTTGCGGCTGTGAAGTTGTGTGAGGACTGTAATTATGTTCATTATATGTCTCGGTCGCCGCTGTCTCTCCTGCACAAAAACAGATGTGAAGTCGCTCAGAAACAGTTAACTTAGTATCTGATAAGCTATTAAAACCCACAATTCAATGGCGTTACGCTTGAACTGAAATGTCTGAGAGCTTCACAGAGCATATTAACGACTGCTTGTGTACTGATGCCTATATCTATCTATCTATCTATCTATCTATCTATCTATCTATCTGTGTCTGTCTGTCAGTCAAACAAATAAATATCTATCTATCTACAGTATATATCAGGGGTGTAATGGTTCTCGGTAAAAAAAAAAAAAAAAAAAAAAAAAAAAAATCACGAACCCACGGTTCGGCATGTGCTTGCACCGCGGTTCATCCCAAATCTGACGACACATCTATAATATGGTTTGTTAAAACAACAACGTGTAAAACAGACAGGATTCGGCTAATGTGTGTTTCAGTCGATGGATACGCATTCTGGTTTACCAATCCGTTATAACAGAGATGATCAAAACAGTCGCTCGTTGTAAACAAATGTTCAATGACGTGCCGAAAGCTCTATGACCAGTCATTTACGCCGTCATCACCCGGGTGTTGATAGCGCGCGAGAACAGGTTAAACCTGAACATCTCACGTTGTTATCTGTGTTTAAACTAAACTCATTTAAACCTTGCCAATTTAAATATTCAACCGTAAGACGCAAAAGAGAACTCGTGCAAATACTCTTGCGCAAATTCTCTTTCAAGTCATGCACCTAAACGGACAAATTCACACAAAAATTATGTCAACACGCCCATCTTAGCAAGTATCTTAAACGTAGTAGGTTAGCAAAAAAGAATGGACGCGAAAGTACACGGATCTATGTGCTATGTTCAGTAAAAAAAAAAAAATAGGACAATTGTCAAATAAAAATAAAGAAAATAAAAACAAATAATCTAACTACAAGAAACAGCACAAATAAATAAATGAGTGCTAAGATACAAATAAAATAAACAATGCTTTACAGGTTTTGCAGGTATCTAACAATAGTTTTTTTAGAAATTGAATAAAGTAATCAAATATAAAATAACACTCCATATAAACTTCTTTGAATAAATTAAATAAAGATTAAACATTATTAAAGTTACAAAAGCTAGTCAGTCAAGAGTAGTGAGTGATTTCTTCATCTTTTGTCATTTCATTAGCATTAAAAACACAGAGCAGGAATATTAGACTGCTGTCCCTTTAAGACATAATTCAAAGATCCAGTACACTGATACTGATACACATGCGCTGTCTGTCTCGTTTTTCCTCTTAAACCAGAAATGAAATCTGGAAAATGCGGTTTTCCAGATTTCAAGCTAATTTTTCCAGATACAAGCTCATTTTCCTTATGCAAGATTATTATTTTATTAAAAAAATATATATAAATGATATACAACTTGTTTTTTAATATGTAAAAATGCTAAATTTAATTTCTAGTGTTTTTGCGTTACACACAGACGCTAAAAGCGCCCTCTAGTGCCTTTTCCTCTGGCGTCAATACATGAATCGCATCAAAACGCCTAAAAAGAAGACATTGATTAATTTTCGTCCTAATTCGTTGAATTATTATGTTTTTACAATTATATTTTAACCCAAGGACCATTTCTAAACCTTATCTCTTGTTTAGCACTCCAACACATATCGAGTTTTCGCTTGTATAGCCTATCGATCCCGTCCCGTTGCTTTTCACTGTTTTATATGAATAAAGGCCAAAACAATATCTAAATTACTGTGACTTTTTTTGTCTGGCTGTTCGGTGTTTTATATTGTTTTTAGGGCTGTCAAACGATTAATCGCAATTAATCGCATACAAAATAAAAGTTTGAGTTTGCCTAATATATGTGGGTGTAGTGTGTATAATTATTATGTATATATAAATACAAACACATTAATGTATATATTTGATAAATATTTTTATAAGTATATGTATTTATTTATATTTGTATATTATTTATATTATATATAAATAAAAATATTTTGTACATAAATAACATATTTCTCTTAAATATATACATTAATTGTGTGTTTATTTATACATATTAATTACTCACAGTACTCACACATATATTATTTAAACTTTTATTTCGTATGCGATTAATCGCAATTAATCATTTGACAGCCCTAATTGTTTATATCGAAAAAAAAATTACAATTAGGATTTGCTTTATATGCTACACTGATGTCCTGCTGTTCAAATTGAAAATACCCCAACATATGTCATGATGACAAAATTATACGCCAATATGTAATTTTCATGAAGACAAAATTCCCATGTCCTTTGCCTCAGTGGAGGTTTGACATGAAATGTTTCTCAATTCTCATTGAAAGCAATGCATTACGGCCGCATCGCTGGGGCATTAGCGCTTTACGTGGTTTAATCCTACTAAAACAACAACCAGCAAAACTAATTTCTCACACATTTTTTTGTCATCAACAGCATCTAAGACAACGGCAACGTAAAGGGGAAATACAATATTTTTATGTTTAGCGTTTCTAACGGTTTTCTATAACACTGAATGTGTAAGCGAGCTGCCTTCATATTCGGCCTGATCTGCTTGTCTAAAGCTTTATCGGCCTTTTAATATCACTGTCTTAATGCATAACGCTATTTTATTTTCTAGGAAAAAGCTTAACATGCTGGCTAATTAATTGCCTTCATAGTGTGGGCTCATCTGCTTGTCTGTAGCCTACATATGCTTTATTTATAAGGTGTGTAGCCTACTGAATTTGCACCTCCAATATCACTGTCTTAGTAGTAGTCTACATTATGCCAGTATAGCATTCTCTTGGGCATGTGGCAGTATCGGACCCCTCGTGAGTGAGAATGGGCTGACTTTTTAACAAAAGGGGAGCAATCTCGCCAATCACCATGTTGGGACAGGTGTTCTGCAATGCCCGTTTCAGTTTTAAAATCAAGTCATCTATTATCATAATTTCAGAGACATGACTCTCGAAAGTGTGGGAGAAACAATTTTACAAAAGAAAACATTTCAACTTTAATCTGTTCATTTTTAATTTTGGTTTATAAAGACGCAAAACGTAATAAATAAAATTCTGAAAAGAAGTCAATATTTATTTTGTGCACATGAAATTTGTGTAATCGGTTTTAATTAAAATTTTGGTAATCAACATAGCATTTAAAAATACAACAACCGTTCTTTTTTCTTTTCTTTCATTCTATCTATCTATCTATCTATCTATCTATCTATCTATCTATCATTAAAAAGTTTGGGGTCTGTAATTCCTGTAATTTCTTTTTTTTTTCTGAAAGAAATTAATACTTTACACAAGGATCCATTTAACTGATCAAAACTGACAGTAAAGACATTTATATACATTTCAAAAACTAAACTTTCTATTAATTAAAGAAAAATAACATGTATCAGTTTCCACAAAAATCTGAAGCAGCACAACTGTTTTCAACATTGATAATAATCATAAATGTTTCTTGAGCAGCAAATCATCATATTAGAATGATTTCTGAAGGATCATGTGACACTTAATGATGCTGAAAATTAAGCTTTGATTACAGGAATAAATCACATTTTAACATATATTCACATAGACAACATTTATTTTAAATTGTAATAATATTTCAAAATTTTTACTGTATTTTCACTTACAGACCCCACACTTTTAAACAGTAGTGTACATGTACTTTTATTAACTCATCGTGATTTGTTTTTCAGGCAACTCCAAAAAATAGTTCAAGATATAAAAAAGAATGACGACAGCCTTTTCAACAGATTAAAAAGGTATGTTATATTCACTATACTACATGAATTCAAACACAACAGGAGACAAGTTATCAATCAAACATTTAAGTATTTTATGTTGTGAGCTTAAAGACATCAGTCCTGACTCACAGTCGGTCTGAAAACAGACACGAGGAAACATCTGGTGACTTTCCTCTCACTTCCTCTATTCATACAGAGGAATAGTCCCAAAACAGGCCATTAGGTGTGGCGTGCATAACCAAAACAATATTATTTGTAACAATAGCAAGCAATGTTATTAATGAAAGGACACCTGCTGTACAAAAACAGTCATTATAGTAACATAAAAACCCCCAAAACAGTTTTGGCTCATTCCTGATTGCAAATGCAATTATTTGCGGTGTTTGCCAAGTCAAGTATCACTGTTGCTATTGTTCATGCTTAAGGGTTTTTCAAAACCTCAAGTACATGAAACTCAAGTGCACTTCAATGCATTTTTGTTCCGCACCATTTGCGCTCCATACATGAATGATTCCTCATGTCTGAACTTTACTACGCAACTGTATTTACAATTTTCCACAATAAAATCCGTGAAAAAAAGAGCAGCCTAGCTTTAGTGGAGGTGTGTTTTGCACAGGCAAACGACACTCACATTTTCCTTAGGAAATGCAAATTTGCTTATGCAAATTATCAAGACAATAAAGTACACAGTTCAAACCAAATAATATTAATCAATACAAATAACTGAATTCTTTTGTTTTTTTAATTCATTAATTTTTAAGGTTTCAGAACGAACAAACAGCTAATATTCTCAAAACCGGGAGAAGTACGCTGGACCGGTATGATCAATGTTTCATTGCGTTTATGTGCAGTGAATCTAACTCTTAAAATCCAGCATGTGTGTCTTACAACATCATTGTTTTCTTCATCCAACCAGTTGCAAAATAAGGTGGCTAACAGTCTTTAAGGGTTCTGCTTGATCTCCTCTGTCTGTATGTGAAGAAATGGCACCAGACAGACACCGTAACGTCACCTTTGTGGTGTCTTTCTTTGGAATGACTTACTATAATCTGGCTTTTAACAACCGTCTCATTATTCTGTTGCATCCTGCCACTGTGTGTCTTTGCTTTTGTATGTTGTAGATTGCATGCAATTATATGATGTGGTGTTTAAACATTGCTGACAAATGACAAATATATTCCACTCACTCACTCAGCACACTATCACTAATCCACAATATGCTGATATCAACAGCAATGAACTCTCAAGAACTTGCTGTATTTTTGGTTATTTTCAATTTTGTTTCAGAATAAAGAAGAAAGGACCTCCAAAAGTACCAGCAAGAGACTATCAAGGCAAGTCTCTCTGAACTACACTACAGAAAGTGAAAATATACAGTTGAAAAATGTGCACCTATTTCTACTTGATCATCTGACCCTTAAAAAAAAAAAAGACTTTAGCTCATGTAATCCAATGCAGTCAGGTTGATTCAGATATTTGAAATAACAAAGCATAATATAATATGGTGGCCCTTAAAAGGCTTACAATCAGTTTTCACACAGTGGTAGTTCATTATAAAGGCATTTATAGACCGTGTGAAAGAATGTGTGTTGACAAATCAACATTCGACATTCTGAATATATTTAGTTACTGACCTCATGACGACCATGTTGTGTCACTTTTCAGGCGAGGCTCCGGATACTGAGAAGTACTCTGACTCAGATTTTGTAAGTGCGCTGGTTTACTTCAGTAATGTCACATCTCAGGCTGATGAAGAATTCACAGTTCACTTACGGGAGAAATATATAAATGTAACATCAGTAATAATTTAATAACTGTAGTCCATGCACATGCAATTCAATATTCATTTTTAGTCAGGGTTAGTTCAACCAGAAATGAAAATTACCCCATGATTTACTCACCCTCAAGTCATCCTAGGTGTATATGACTATCTTCTTTCAGACGAACACAATCGGAGATATAACTTGTTGTACTTACTTCGTAAGTTGAATACGGAAGGCAGACTGGCGGAAGTTAGATATTTTACGTCATAACTTGTTAAATATATTTGTTTTTTACACAAAACGCATCGCTTCACTTCAGAAGAACTTTATTAACCCCCCGGAGCCATGTGGAGTACGTTTATAATGGCTGAATGTGGATGGAAGCACTTTCTTCGGCTCATACTCGTTGGTATCGCTCACTACCATTATAAAGCTTGGATGCGTCAGGATAATTATTAATATATCTCCGATTGTGTTCATCAGAAAGAAGAAAGTCATATACACCTAGGATGGCTTGAGGGTGAGTAAAGCTTGGGGTAATTTTCATTTGAAAGTGAACTAATCCTTTAAACTAAATAAAAATGAGAAATGCTACTTTTTTATATACATTATCAGACATGTTTAAAATATTAAAAATAAATATAACTAACATTTATTTGAAACGAGTAATGACTTTAGGTGAAATTCTCCACTAATACTGCTGTAAAAGCAGAACATATAGAGAAACAAGAAAGACATTGATCAATATCTTTAATATTACAGGACAGTGACACATATGAGGAGCCACAAGGTGAGCATGACGACAGCTATGAGCCTCCACCGAGGTCAGAAGGACGCGGTGTGAAGGCCTTTACCGTCGGCCCGTCCATTACAAACCCCAGAGGAGAGTATGTGGGTGAGTATCTTGGCTTGATGGATCTTATCCATCTTATTTTTAACATAAGAGTGGACATTTGTAACCTGAATATGTCGAGGCTTCCGATTTCATCTGCTTTTAGTTATTTTAACTGTACAAATACTGTCCGATATTGTAAATTGTTATTTGTTATCATATTATTTTAATTTATTATCGTAATAATAAACACACTGGTTTGTAGCGCAAATTATTTTTAAAGTCAGCATGAAATCAAAACTGTCTCCATTTACTTTGTCAATTTTCATGGTCTTACTGTGAATGATTCATAAGTGTACGTTATACAAAATATTTGATTTCATAATCTTTTATTTAAATGTAATACCTTGACTTTTTTTAGATGTCATCAAGACCTAGAGCTGCATGATTAATCATTAAAAGATGATCTCGATAATGCTCGATCTGAGAAAGCAGTTATGCTATCTAAACATGAAACAGCTTCACAAACAGTCTTTTCAACCACACAGTATCATTATTTTCGGGTTACAAATATTTAAATTATCACAGAAGTACTGGAATAAAAGTTTATATTTCGGATATAAACACTGATGTCTACGGTAGTGATCAAAATAGAGTAAATCACCTCCTGAAAGTGATTTGATGCTTCATATAATGACTGTATCGATTACATTGTTAGGTGGCAACAAAAGAGTGTTAAAATGTATTTGTCATTGAATCATTCATTAAAGAGATTCATTCAAAAATGCAGATTCATCCAGTAATGAAACAAGTGAAGTATTTAAGAGCGAGTCATTGAATCATTCATTCAAGTGATTCGTTCAAAAACCCTGATTCATCCGGTAATGAAGCAAGTTTAGTATTTATGAGTGAGTCATTGAATCATTCATTCAACCTGATTTTTAAAAAATAATTCATTCAAATTAAACATTTTAAATGGATTGCAGCAATTAACATTTTGTCAGAAGCTGTAGTAAATTACAAGTTATTTTGTTTAGTTGTCTGTTCAGAATCATCGGAGAATCATGATCTCAAAATGTGATCCAGAATCATGCCGCTCTACCAAGAACTCTTATTTTGTAATCTATTCAATAATTGAAAATTAAGTCCTGCCCCACATTTTTCACTCTGAATCTAATTTTACAAGAAAAATGGGGTGCAAACAGCATTTCATGTTGACTTTAAAAGGCTAGTTCACTGAAAACAATGTAAATTCTGCTATCGTTTCCTCACCCACATGTTGTTCCAAAGCCGTACGACTTTCTTCCATGGAACACAAAAGGTTTTAAAGATGTTTTGCAGAATGAAATGTCTTTTTTTTTTTTTTTTGAAAGCTCCTGGTCACTGTATGGACTGTGCTTTCTTCAAAGGTTCTCCTTTTGTGTTTAACGGAATTAAAAAACATGCAATGATTTTGAGTAACTGATGACATCACACTAAAAGGTTCAGTTCTACAAAAGGAAAGTTCTGTTAAGCAGTGATGGCACATAAAACCAGACATCCTGTGTCTTTCTACACCAGACAGCATTCGTGGTCGGCCGGCAAAACCAAACACTCCTTTCCATCTGCAACAGAGGCACAAACCCCCGCGACCAACCCACCGCAGTCTGGCAGAGGAAGATGATGTAATAACGGCTTGCACTTTAATTTAACGCACAATAAACTCCTGATACTACAACACTCACTCTCCTCTGTTCAGGGCGATTACATTGAGCCAGAGGACGAAATGGATGAAGATAATTACATTGACCCCACTGAGAAAACACTAACAAGTGAGATGATAAAGAAACGCTTATGCAAGGCGTTTTAAACGTTGTAGCACACTGAGTTATTATTATTATTATGACTGCAATTAGTAAATCAAGCTCTAATGAGGTCTATTTACAGAGCCGGCGGTTAACAGAGGGGTCAAACCTTGTGTTCCTACTCGAGGAAACGGTCCGGGTGAGAGATTATTTTTCAAGAAGTGTACAGTTTCATAAGATTTCTTTGATCAAATATTGAAACCACATATATTGCTTTTTAGATTTCTATGAAGCTGACATGAAGGTGAGCTTTTGTTCAGGTCATGGTTATATATTCAGATCATATTTCACTGCAAAATCAAAATAAAAGAATAAGAACATGCATTGTGTGCAGTTTGTATTTGGCAAGAAAATGAAGCCTATTGGAAACATTTTCCCCAAAATCTCAATACCATAATATGTATATGTGTGTCATTTTTATCAGTGGTGATCCTAGTTAAAATCAGCATAAATTACAGGTAGTACAACAAATACCACCATGCATAATAATTTAATTTTTTAAATGATTTTGGCATGAAATATGACATGGACATGTTCTTGACAGACTTAATGTGATTTGTCGTTTAAGCTTCTAAAATTAATTTGCTTTATAAATGCTCTGAAAAAAAAAAAATGCTTTGTGTCTGTTTATAGGAGAATTCGCAGTCTAAGAAAAGGTAAAACTTCCAAATTAACTATCTTATTTAAATTACACACATTAAACTTGTCAGTAATTATGGGAGTAATTCAATTACACTTCACAGTGCGTGAAGATGTTGCTATACATTCACATTAAAATCCACACTATATTCGGTCAAACTTGACTCCTAAACTTCCTCATTTCATTTGTTAGTGAGACACAGCACATGCTTCCCTCTTTTATTTTGATGTTCTCTGTCAATGTTCTATTCTTATCAGCAGAAGTAATGCGACTCTTCAGCCGAACATGCAGATGGCGCCCCCTAAAGCCAGTCCACGGTATTATGCAGTAATTCTTAACTGATGACAATTACAAACCGCTTAATTAGCATTGCATTTAACACAGTAGTTCAATTATTCAGCTCCCTTGCAAACATTTACCATTTTAATAGTTTCTATCACAATACAATAGCTGCATATATTCTTATTTTTTCATTACTTTGGTTATCTAACAATGCAAAACATTTTAAAATGTCACAGCCATCTGTCAGAACACTACAAAATATAACTGAGATAAATGTATTAAAGGAAAGAGTTTAATGCACAAATGAAAAACGTTTTCATGTTTTATCTATTCATACAGAATGCACACCAGAAGGCCAACAATGACTCCAGTGAGTATTGATCAATTAAATCATCAATAATATAAGCAAGAACTGCTGCTACTACTAATAGTAAAAAAAAAAAAAAAACATAATAACATTATGAGCACTGACAGGTGAAGTGAATAACACTGATCATCTCTTCATCACGGCACCTGTTAGTGGGTGGGATATATTAGGCAGCAAGTGAACATTTTGTCCTCAAAGTTGATGTGTTAGAAGCAGGAAAAATGGGCAATCGTAAGGATTTGAGAGAGTTTGACAAGAGCCAAATTGTGATGGCTAGACGACTGGGTAAGAGCATCTCCAAAACTGCAGCTCTTGAGGGGTGTTCCCGGTCTGCAGTGGTCAGTATCTATCAAAAGTGCTCCAAGGAAGGAACAGTGGTGAACCAGCGACAGGGTCATGGGCGGCCAATGCTCATTGATGGCTGGCCCGTGTGGTCCGATCCAACAGACGAGCTACTGTAGCTCAAATTGCTCAAGAAGTTAATGCTGGTTCTGATAGAAAGGTGTCAGAATACACAGTGCATCACAGTTTGTTGCGTATGGAGCTGCATAGCTGCAGACCAGTCAGGGTGCCCATGCTGACCCCTGTCAACCACCGAAAGCAACAACAGTGGGCACGTGAGCATCAGAACTGGACCACGGAGCAATGGAAGAAGGTGGCCTGGTCTGATGAATCACATTTTCTTTTACATCACGTGGATGGCCGGGTGCATGTGCGTCGCTTACCTGGGGAACACATGGCACCAGGATGCACTATGGGAAGAAGGCAAGCCTGGGAAACCTTTGGTCCTGTCATTCATGTGGATGTTACTTTGACACGTACCACCTACCTAAGCATTGTTGCAGACCATGTACACCCTTTCATGGAAGCGGTATTCCCTGGTGGCTGTGGCCTCTTTCAGCAGGATAATGCGTCCTGCCACAAAGCAAAAATGGTTCAGGAATGGTTTGAGGAGCACAACAACGAGTTTGAGGTGTTGACTTGGCCTCCAAATTCCCCAGATCTCAATCCAATCGAGCATCTGTGGGATGTGCTGAACAAACAAGTCCGATCCATGGAGGCTCCACCTCGCAACTTACAGGACTTAAAGGATCTGCTGCTAACATCTTGGAGTCAGATACCACAGCACACCTTCAGGGGTCTAGTGGAGTCCATGACTCGAAGGGTCAGGGCTGTTTTGGCTGCAAAAGAGGGACCAACACAATATTAAGAAGGGGTCATAATGTTATACAGTATATATATCATTGTTAGTTCATCTTAGCTAATGCATTGACTAATGTTTACAAATGAGACCTTACTGTAAAGTGTTACCAGCCTTTACAATATGTACACGCGATTTGCATGTAAATAAGCGATCAGACCTATATGCACATAATTAACAGCGCAAAATGCATGTTTTGCATTGAGAATATGCTGACGGTCTTGTTCCACTGTTGTGTCTGAGCAGGAACAATCAGAGGACGAGTATGAGGTGTGTGACGCAGATGAAAGTGAGTATCAGTTACACTAAACCTGAGCAAATGAATACAGTAAGATCTCTATTGAAAAACAAACCTATGCAACACGTGTCTGACACTCGTTAGGTGTTAACGAAAGACCCGAGGAGACCACGGATGCCCGGAGAACATCAATACCGACACCTCGGCCTAGAGACCTGTAAGACCCGTAAACCCTGAACTATAATATAAAAACTCTGCCATAATATCAGGTTCACTAACAGTTCATCACTCCTGTTGTTTTAGGAAGAAACCAAATCCTGCTTCGATACCGGTACACACTCAATTATCTTCTCTAATTTCTTTAAAAACAGTCATGAATTATTTCAAATTAAAAACATTTTCTGAAAATACTCATCCATTATTGCAGAAACCAAGCATTCTTCAAAGAGAGAGTGAAGGTAATTATCAAAATCCCTCATAATGAGAATAACAAAAGCAATGCCTATGTTCAGGCATACAAGATTTATGTTTAAGATTATAACACATCGAAGTTAGGTCAACTTTTGGTAGTCAAACTGATGCATTGTTCCACAAAGTAAGCTCTGTTATATAATGCACGATTTGGCAGATCATTGCACGCATAGTTGCATACATACAGAAAATAAGCACACTGCACAAATAGTACTGGTAGAGCTATGCATTTCTGAATATAGCCAATGACTTGTTGTGGCTTGTAACCAACATGAGAGTTTCCAGGACGTTTATAAAGTGCAATGTCAACTATGACCTTTTATTGGTTTAAAGTCATCTACTAATAGTCCTATGTTCTCTGTTACAGTCTCATCAACTAAAACATCATCATTAGCTGTATCACGAAGCCCACCGGACACCATGGTGAACCCATCGCCAACGGGGTTCCATCGAGCCAAGTAAGAAACCACTGACAAAGGTTTAATTTTCGACCGTAAGCATAAACTACCACAATATTACTAACCAGAACCAAACTCCTTTTCTGCTATAGGATGCCTCTGCCTCGACAGCTTCCCTCCCAGAGTAAGATTCACACTTTTTCAGTTTGTAATAGATGCAATAAACATCAGAGCTTACTAACAGAGCTATCAAGTCTTTCCTTTTCTGTTTGTTAATTAATATTATTTATACAGGCAGAGGGACGTTGCCTTCAGACAGCAGATCAGCTAGAGATGCTGAGGAGGTGATTAAAATACTGTTTCTAACTTCACTTTAAATGCATTTATGCGGTCTTTTCATTTTTTAAATCAACAAGGTTTGGCTTTGACAGAGAATGAAAAATGACCCTGATGTTTGTGTGTCTCAGTTTGCAGCACAAGTACTATAATCAAGAACATCCCAGCATGCACTTACTCTGTCAGTCTAAGTAATCCTGTTCTCTCACACAGGAAGCTGGTGTGTATAAAAAGGTTTGGTATGCCAGCAGCTGTGACCGCAAGACAGCAGAGGACGCTCTCATACGCTCAGCTAAGGCATGTTGCACAAAAATAACACTGCTGCATTTTACAAAGCTACTTTGAATAACATTGCATTCTAAATTCCAGCAAATGCAATAGAAGCAAGTTAATGGACCTTTCCAAAGTTATTAACATTGTAAATCTAGCAAAAAAAAATTTTATATTTTGATCATTCTATGTACAATTACAACACTGCATTTCATGTTATATAACCGACTACCGATTTCTTGTCATCATAATCGGACGATACCATTCCTGATCATTCAAGCTTTATAAGTGATATGTAAGCTCTGATTGTCACTGTTAACCCTTTAACACCCTGAAGGCATTTTTTAAGATTTCACATTATATCAAGTGGCATACTTAAAAGTAATGGCTTATAACTCTACAACAACAAAAAAAAAAAACTGCTGAGAATACCCAAGAAAAAGTGATGCAATGTATTGATTTATTTTGTTACTATTCATGCTTGACATGATTAGAAAGTACATATGTGACCCCTGGACCACAAAACCAGTCATAAGGGTCAATTTTTTTAAATTGAGATTTATACAACATCTGAAAGCTGAATAAATAAGCTTTCCATTGATGTATGGTTTGTTAGGACAATATTTGGTCAACTATTTGAAAATCTGAAATCTGAGGGTGCAAAAAAAATAAATATTGAGAAAATCGCCTTTGAAGTTGTCCAAATGAAGTCCTTAGCAATGCATATCCACTCACAAAAATAAATATATTTACGGTTGGAAATTGACAAAATATCTTCATGGAACATGATCTTTACTTAATATCCTAATGATTTTTGGCATAAAAGAAGAAAAATCGATAATTTTGACCCATACAATGTATTGTTGGCTATTGCTACAAATATACCAGTGCGACTTTATGACTGGTTTTGTGGTCCAGGATCACATATGACATGTCTTAAAATCAAGTCTGGGCTTGTTCACATTCATGTCAACTGCATCTGCAAGAAGTTATGGCATTTGGAACCATGGTAGCCTTTTTTTTTTTTTTTTTTTTAAAGTCTTACTTTCTGAGCGCTAAAAAAAAAAAAGTATGTTCGATATATTATGAATGTATGTAGGTAATCCAGACGTACTATATGTTGTCATTGTCATGTGACAGACCAGTGTCACTTCACTGCCATTCATAAATCCTCTCCTGTGGCCTCATGGGATAGTAAAGTGTCCATCATATGCACACTTCAGAATCTCGCCAGAAGAATTAGGTCATCCGGGTACTTTTTTATACTCTTTTATGAGTTCTGTGAATATGGACATACTACTTTTGTCACATACTGTTTTTCACCTACTATATAGTAGGGAAGCATGCGATTTCATACGCAGCCCCAGTTTCCATTTGATAAACTTCCAAATTACATTGGAAAACACTGTTTTATGATCCCAGAAGTCCTATAGCTTTAGCCAAGCAGCATGTCAATGTCACTCCGTGAGGATTCATGTTATTTTGTGCGTTGGCTCATTTTACAACCTGCTCTAAATAAAGTTGTGCGATTTACTATGGTTTACTAATGTTTCACAAAGTTACAAAGCAGAACATGGCCTCATCTGTAAACATTTTACATGTGCACTGGCAGCAACTTTTTACAGTTTTACGTCGTCAAATTGGCAAAATTTAGTGATTACCGAGTCATAGAACGTGATTTTCGGCTGATACCAATCTGCGGCCGAATGATTGGAGCATCCCTTCTGTGTGAGTTTTTCTAATAAAACGGCTGAGGGAGTGACAGCAAATTTGACACATTTTTCTCTTCTGATCGACATATTCAATCTCATATTTTTTCCTCTTTTGAGAAAAAAAAAGTCACAGAAACACTGTTGTGGATTTTTTTCTTTTGCTACTGGGAATGAAAAAATTTACGTTCACCATTATATACGAATTCCGCTTCTGAGAACCCCCAAAAATGTGAAAAGGGTTCATGACAGCAAATGAGAAAGAATTGTAGAAAATAAATGAACTTAAAATGCACTAATATATTCAAAACCAGAAAATAAGGACATTGACAAGACTGTTGGCAGACTTTAGAAATGTGGAACAAACACTAGTTTGCCAAATGGTTATCAAACGATGCAGATAATCTTAAAACATCACAAATCACCAAATTAATACTGGCTGCTATCATTCCTGTAGCTCAAACAGTAGAGCATTGGGTTTTTTTTCCCAGGGAATGCATGAGCTGATAAAGTGTATAGCTTGAATGCAATGCAACTAGTCACTTTGGAGAAAAGCATCTGCTAAATGCATGAATGTAAATTTCCTTATGTCTGATTGTATTTCAGGATGGGTCTTTTCTACTCAGGAAGAGCTCTGGTGTAGATGCACAGCAGCCGTACACCCTGGTGGTGTTTTACAACAGCAGAGTTTACAACATCCCTGTCCGCTACATCGCTTCCAACAAACAATATGCTTTGGGGAAAGAAAAACAAGGAGAAGAGGTAAAGAAGGACATGGTGATACACTGACCCCAAAAAGTATTTGGACACTAAACAGCATTAAACACTAAACAGAAGTTGCGATAGTCTTTTATTCCCTATTGTGACATATCCGAGTGAAATGGACAAATGTAGGGCAGGACTTTTGGCCATGGGGAATTGATTGGAGACAGCTGATTGGATAGTTGTAGGTCAGAGAAATGGGTGTGTCGAAAAATGAAATGCTTCAACAGAAACTACCCCCTAACCCTACTCGGGCAGCTTTCACAACCAATTGTAAAGACCTTTTAGCATGCCCAAACCTGCAGATACTCACACTTGATTGGACCTCATGTGACTGACAGGTTGCCCCTGCCCTCGCTGCAAGAGGCAGGGGAAGTTATTTTGATTATTTAAGATTACTAGGGCACGTTAATTTTTTTTAAACTGTGCATGGATAAATAATTTATAATAAATACTGCAAGATTCCATACATTTTGATTTCATGGTCACATTTAAAAATGAAAGTTTTGCGCTGCACGCCGCATTCAGACGAGTGCGACTTAAAGGATTAGCCTAGTTCACTTCAGAATTAAAATGTCCTGATAATTTACTCACCCCCATGTCATCCAAGATGTTCATGTCTTTCTTTCTTCAGTTGAAAAGAAATTAAGGTTTTTGAGGAAAACATTTTTCTCCATATAGTGGACTTTACTGAGGTTCAACGGGTTGAAGGTCCAAATGTCAGTTTCAGTGCAGCTTCAAAGAGCTCTACATGATCCCAGACGAGGAATAAGAGTCTTATCTAGAGAAACCATCGGTCATTTTCTAAAGAAAAATAAAAATGTATTTACTTTTTAACCACAAATGCTCATCTTGCACTGCTCTGCGATGCGCCACGCATTACGTAATCATGTTGGAAAGGTCACGCGTGACGTAGGCAGAAGTACCGATCCAGTGTTTACAAAGCAAACGTGCAAAGATTAAGTCAAACGCCCTTTACAAAAAAGGTAAAACAACGATGTCGGATGATTTTGAAGTTGGAGGAGAAAATGAGATTGCGAGTTGGAGTTTTTCGCCCTACCTCAGTACTTCCATCTACGTCACGCGTGACCTTTCCAACGTGATTACGTAATGCGTGGCGCATTGCAGAGCAGTGCAAGACGAGCATTTGTGGTTAAAGTAAATACATTTTTATTTTTTTTAGAAAATGACCGATTGTTTCGCTAGATAAGACTCTTATTCCTCGTCTGGGATCGTGTAGAGCTCTTTGAAGCTGCACTGAAACTGACATTTGGACCTTCAACCCGTTGAACCCCAGTGAAGTCCACTATATGGAGAGAAATCCTGGAATGTTTTCCTCAAAAACCTTAATTTCTTTTCGACTGAAGAAAGAAAGACATGAACATCTTGGATGACATGGGGGTGAGTAAATTATCAGGAAATTTTGAAGTGAAATAATCCCTTAAGTGTCCAAATACATTGCATGTGGCAAGAAGAGGTAAAAGTTGTCAGCTGTCAGTCACTAAACTATCATTTCTCTTACTCCCAAGCGTTTCAGCAGCGTTTCTGACATTATTGAGAACCACCAGAAGAATCCTCTAGTGCTGGTTGACTCGCAGAGCAACACCAAAGACTCCACCAAACTCAGGCATGCAGTGAAGCCATGAAACAACAAGAACGTGAATCTGAAGATGCTGCAGCCTGACAAATATAACTGTACTGACATTCAACTGTGTAACAGTTTCACATCTTACCTTAATAGTAGATGATGGAAACACATCCACGCTTGCAAAGCTAGGACTTGCTGCTACTTTTATAACTTATTTTACTAAATGACAGGTAACGGGCAGTTCGCACAGGACGCGCTCGTGCTTTCGAAAACAGCAGCGTAGCAGAATGAAAACAACGCGGTGTGCAAGAGCGTGAGACGCCGAAGCAGCGCAACGGTGAAAGAAGTCAGAGTTGCGCATGTTTACATAGAGAAATGATTTAAAAATACAGCGCACTAGAACACAAAACACGTTCTGTGCAAACCATCCTGAAAAAGCAGAGAAGAGTGTGATGTTAAGCCTATATGAAAATATGCAAATAAGGTACAGTTGTACAGTTTATGTTTATGTGTTGTTGAATCGTAAACATTTTGTTTTACCAAGGTGTGTGCAGTGAAAATAAATATGAAACTTTTTACTTAAAATTATTGTTGTGTACTATGGTCATTAAAATTATTTATATGAATTAAAACTATTTTACACAAGTTGTCACGTGAGTCTCAGCGAAGTGGGTCAAATGCAAATATTCTTTGGAGCATTATGTCTGTTTTGCAAGAGTACAGGTGCTGGTCATATAATTAGAATATCGTGAAAAAGTTCATTTTTTTATTGTAAATTATTTTAAAAAAATGAAACTTTCATATATTCTAGATTCCCTACATGTAAAGTAAAACATTTCAAAAGTTTTTTTTTTTAAATTTGTTGATTAGAGCGTACAGCTAATGAAAGTCCAAAATCCAGTATCTCAAAATATTAGAATATTTACATTTGAGTTTCATTAAATGACCATCCCTACAGTATAAATTCCGGGTATCTTCTGTTCTTTGAAACCACACTAATGGGGAAGACTGCTGACTTGGCAATGGTCCAGGAGACAATCATTGACACCCTCCACAAAGAGAGTAAGTCACAGAAGGTCATTACTGAATGGGGTGGCTGTTTACAGAGTGATGTATCAAAGCATATTAAATGCAAAGTTGACTGGAAGGAAGAAATTGGGTAGGCAAAGGTGCACAAGCAACAGGGATGACCGCAAGCTTGAGAATACTGTCAAGTAAAGCCAATTCAAACACTTGGGAGAGCTTCACAATGAGTAGAATGAAGCCGGAGTCAGCGCATCAAGAGTCACCACACTCAGACATCTTCAGGAAAAGGACTACCAAGCCACTTCTGAACCAGAGACAACGTCAGAAGCATCTTACCTGGGCTAAGGAGAAAAAGAACTGGACAGTGAACAGTAGTCGAAAGTCCTCTTTTCAGATAAAAGTAAATTTTGCATTTCATGTTGAAATCATGGTCCCAGAGTCTGAAGGAAGACTGGAGAGGCACAGAATCCAAGCTGCTTGAAGTCTAGTGTGAAGTTTCTGAAGTCAATAATGATTTGGGGGGGGCCGTGACGTCTGCTGGTGTTGGTCCATTGTGTTTTATCAAGTGCAAAGTCAATGCAGCCATCTTCCAGGAGATTTTGGAGCACTTTATGCTTCCATCTGCTGACAAGCTTTATGGAGATGCTGATTTCCTTTTCCAGCAGGACTTTAGCACCTGCCCACAGTGCAAAAACCACTTCCAAGTGGTTTGCTGACCATGATATTACTGTGCTTTATTGGCCAGCCAACATGCCTGACCTGAATCTATGGGATATTTTCAAGAGAAAGATGAGAAACAGTTGATCCAACAATATACAGATGATCTGAAGGCTCAATAGTGCCTCAGCAGTGCCACAGGCTGATCACTTCCATGCCACACTTCACTGATGCAGTAATTTGTGCTAGGAGCAAGTCATTTGCTGTAATATGTCCTGCCGATCAAGTATTGAGTGCACAAAAGAACATACTTTAAAGAACTTGAACTTTTCTGTTTTGCAAATCCATTTTTTGATTGATCTTAGGAAATATTCTAATATTTTGAAATACTGGATTTTGGACTTTCATGAGCTGTACGCTCTATTCATCAAATTTTTAAAAAAAACTTTTGAAATGTTTTACTTTACATGTAGGGAATCTAGAATATATGAAAGTTTCATTTTTAAAAATAATTTATAATAAAAAAATGAACTTTTTGATGATATTCTAATTATATGACCAGCACCTGTATGTCATCTAAATCCTACAGATAACAGTACCCAGTTACATAATGCTTGTTCTCTCCAGAAGAACTTCCAGAAGAACTTTGGCAAGCCTTACTCTGCAAGAATGTGAAGAAAAAAAAAAAAAAAAAAACGAGCTGCTCAGAATTCGCTCACATTACCGCGCCTTAATCTGCAAGTTTCCACCCACGGCGCCGCCATTTTGTTTTCGCAAGCAACAATGGTGTACCAGTTCTAACGCTATGGCAAAAGTTTGAGCAAAGCATGCTAACTGTTCTGTCATTGTCTG
Source organism: Ctenopharyngodon idella (assembly GCF_019924925.1). Lineage (NCBI taxonomy): Eukaryota > Metazoa > Chordata > Actinopteri > Cypriniformes > Xenocyprididae > Ctenopharyngodon > Ctenopharyngodon idella. Next base: position 26,359,939 of record NC_067232.1, read on the forward strand.
CACAGACGAGCACTGAACACTATCTAGAGTCTGGTTAGCTTGGATAGCCTGCAAGTTGGCAAGCTCGATTGCTAAAAAAAAAAAGGAGCGTTTCTGTCTGAGCGATATTTTGGAAAAAAAAAATATATATTAGACCATTAACAGCATTTGATAGCAATCATAAATGTTAGCCGGATGTGTATAACTCTGTTTTGCAAAAAGGTACGCCATGTATAGTGGGCGTCCATACGGGTTTTGCACAAAAGATTAACATGACGGAACATGCTAGTCGATGAGTTGAATCAACTCCACAGCAACTACATAAATTTATCCACTAACCATTCAGAAACATCCAGTTTCATTCTAAAAGTTGTAACTTCTTCCTGAGTCTCTCCATCAGTGTCGACTCTGGTTTGAACAATGTAAGGCTGAACACCGTTACTGACAATCCTCATTTTGGCTGCCTGAGATTCTCCAGCTTTGTTGTTGTTGAGCAACCGAAGCGCGAGCTGTTAAAGCTCCGCCCTCTTCTGGAAAGCGGAGGGAGCAGCAGCTCATTTGCATTTAAAGGGACACACACAAAAACAGCGTGTTTTTGCTCACACCCAAATAGGGGTAAATTTGACAAGCTATCCACCTTATTCCTACGCCCCACGACGCTTTGCGCGAATTATGGGTGTAACTTCCATTAAGCTGTAAACAGTCAGTGAAAGGCTCGCTCTATGAACGCAATAATACGTTTTCTTTTTAAACTGGGTACAATGAGATGACATTCTACTCACCCTTCAACCAACGAACATTAAAAGGACATTTAAAAGTGTAAAAGCATCAACAAGGTAGTTTCAACAGGCCATGAAAAATAAATCAATAAATCAGTCTTTCCACAGCAATAACGGACGGGTTAAATAGAACTATAGTGATATATATCTGTATTATGTAATATACATTGCCTTAATAAAAAATGTTCATGAACTTCAGCATTGCGTGATACTATTTCAAAGTGATTTCCATCATTTTTACAGATAATTAATTGTATTTACCTGTGAAAACAAACCTGGAAAGAGCCGTGAAGCTTTGAGGAGAAAAATGAGAGATTCTTCGTGCATTCCAGTGAATTATTAATGGGATATATCGTAAATTATATCGGGAGAACAGACCACAAATGTGCAGTATATGTTGTCCTTTTTCATACTATTACAGCGGTATGCAAAGGGACAAAAGAAAATAATCACGAGGATAGAAAGCAGCGACTGAAAAGAGCTCTTGCCATAGATATTCTTGTTATAACATGTTTTGTTAAAATACCAAGCGTTATAAAACATAAAAAATAAAACATGAAAGAAAAATTGACAGCTTATTCAGTCAAACTGACGGATAAGCTTTATTTGTAGGGCAACCTTATGATTTGAAATGATTCGTTTCAGTCTTTTTAAATGGAACTTCCCCAAACCGGAAGTGCAACACATAATTCGAAACGCAGTAGGCTAGTCAGGAATAAGGTGGATAATAAATGATCTGTGGGGTATTTTGAGCTGAAACTTCACAGACACATTCTGGGGACATCAGAGACTTATATTACATCTTGTGAAAAGGGGCCTAGACAAGACAAGAGTTTGTTATGCACAACTGTATTATGGGAGCAATAGTGTGTTTCTTAAACAGCTAGTTACCTCATCTCAAATCAAAACAGAAAACAAATACATGTTCAAAATAATTATATTTATTTATTGATAGCAGGTCTAGGGGGTGTATGGAGGCACTTCTACAATACAGCAACACAAGGTGTCATTCACAGCTGTTAGTGCTTATACCAGTGTTTAAACCTCTTCACAAACATAAGAGACACATTTTCTTTGGTTTTCAAGTTAAGTGGATCAGAGACCTGGAATAAAGACCATCTTCAAATATTGCAGCGGGACATTTATGATATTCACACCACTGTTAAGTGCTTCAAACTTTGCAGTGCAATCAAAAGTCAGCGAGGGTCTCTTTTTAGTTGGTGAAAATAAACCCATTCCTCACGAAATTATTATTCTGATCAGGTTACACTGATCTTAAAAAATCCTTTGGCTTCATAAATGAGAGATTTTGACTACTGAGACCATAACATCACAGTTTACAAGATTCTTTTATCAATGAATAATACATTAACGATTATATAAATGTAAGGTAATTAATTTAAACGTTTACTTAAACCCTTAATCAAACCCATGTAACATAACAGCCAACTGCATGCTGAAAAAATAAATATAAAGCAATTAGCATAAATACACAACAGGATTTCAGTGATGGGTCAACATATGCTACTGCATACAGGTGTAGTTTTAAACTAATGCTATATGTACAGGCAATGTGACAAACAGAGGAAGCTAAAGCACCTTCCAAAGTCAACGACCAACGGATCAACAACCTACTTTATGTTCTGTAAACATTCCAGTCACAAAAGCCTTAATAAAGTTGATTAGTAAAGCAAAACGGAAGTAATGAAGCAGTTAAACTACACATGCCCCAGTTTATCTGTTTTAAACACCAAAAATAAAGTAATAAAACGATGAATTTAAAGCTACATAAAGTATTAAGACAAACAGATGTCTTAAATCAAACACAACTGCTCAGACACTCGTTCAGCGTGAAGGTCAACACACTTGTTCTATTAGTATTAAGTTTACAGCAGTGGAATATTGTAATAAAACCTGAGGTCTCTGCAATAATTCTGATCTATCACAGTATCATGCGAGATGGATTTGGTCTGAAACAGTGATTTATAATATATTAGATAATGCACTGCACTTTTTCACATTGTGGAACAAAATAAATAACGCTTTCTTGTGTCAACTTGAATATTCAATCATATAAACTGCCACCCAAAAAAGGGTTTAAAAGAATATTACTATAAAGAATGAAACCGTGAAGATCCTCAGATTTGGTATTTTTTCTCACCCTGAGATTTGCATAGTAACCCTGATTCACAGCACTTCTTAAAAATGGCTAGTGCAGAAAAACGTCCCTGCCGTGTGAATGCAGTTCTCCTATCTGTTAAAGAGCTGGTTCCAGCCTCTGGTTGCTTCCATTAGATGTCTTTGTCCGTGTCCTACCCAAGCTTCTTGGTTTCTAAAAAGCCGGCCGCAAAACCAGCATCGAAACGTTGGCTGTAGCACAATGCTTTCTGATGGTGTTGGTACCACGGTATACTTTCTTCCACACACCCTTTTGAGCCTCAGTTTCAAGCTGAACCTTTCCTTAACAGTCCCATTTGGCCATTCTCTCCTGCAGTGGGACGCATGGCAATTGGTGATGAGGTTATTCCGGAAGGCGTCGCAGTTAAAATCTGAGAGCGCTCGGAGAGTTTTACGAGACAGTACGACCCGTTGCACGGCTCCTTTGTGCTTGTGAACGACTTTCATGATGTTTGTCACCTCGGGAATATCAGTGTCGGGATGGTTGAGAACTATAACAGGCTGGTTATCACGTGGGATTTGAACGGATTGTGAGGAGCTGTAGGGAATCAGTCGAAGGGTCGTCGGAACGTCTCGAGCCACCGGTTCCCAGTGGAGGACGGATGCTGTGACGTCTTCGGAGGCCCGAGTCGATCGCTTCTGGGATTTACTGACGGGTCTGTGAGAGTCCGCTGAGGACGTTTCTCCCATGCGCTTTCTGTTCAGTGATGCAAGAGGGCCGTGTGACTCAATGGAACCGGTTGCTGGTACACATGTGGAAGAGTTTGAATCATCAGGAAAGAGGATGCTGGTGTCGACTGGATCAGATTGCTGGTTTGTACCTGATGAAAACATGGAGCAGAAGAATAACTAACATGGCCGTTTACATGCTTTAAAATGTTTTAGCAAAAATATATGATGGTGTTCAAGTTTGGAAACATTACTATTTTTAATGTTTTTGAAAGAAGTCTCTTCTGCTCATCAAAGCTGCATTTATTTGATCAAAAATGCATTAAAAATTGTGAAATATTATTACAATTTAAAAGAGCTGTTTTCTATGTGAACATATTGTAAAATGTAATTTATTTATGTGATCAAAGCTGAATTTTCAGCATCATTACTCCAGTCTTCAGTGTCACATGATCCTTCAGAAATCATTCTAATATGCTGATTTGATGCTCAGTTATTATCAATGTGCTGCTTCATTTTTTTTTTTTTTTTTTTTGGAACCTGTGATACTTTTTTCAGGATTCAATGATGAATAAATAGTTCGAAAGAATCTTTTCTAACAATATAACAATACCATTTTCAATTAAACACATCCTTGCTGAAAAAAAGTATTAATTTCTTTCAAAACAATTACTGACCCCAAACTTTTGAACGCTATAGTGTATATTGTTACGTCAAAGAATCTTGAAATATTAAGCAGCACAACCGTTTCCAACACTGACAATAAATCAGCATATTAGAATGATTTCTGAAGGTAGTGTATCCTGTATATGAAGAAAAAAAATTAATATTTCTGTACTATGCATTCTATTACTGGTACAAATAAAATAAAAAAGAATAAATATTCATCCTTGTGTTAATTTAGAGAAAAATATGGAAAGCATGTTTAATTAATTACTATATTTGAATTAAACTTGCGTTAAATGATTTGAACCTTTGTGGCAAAGCCATTTCAGAGTAAATACATTAAAAAAGCATAAAAAACACATTGATAAATATATGGTGAAAAACATATAAAACATGTTAAATGACTATATTTTACTTAATGCATTAAATGCTTTGAATTTTTGTGGCAACATTAGGCTGATTGAAAAGATGGTTACCGAGCAATTTCAGAATAAAAAAAAAAAAAAAAAATTTTTTTGATGATAATTTTGATAAATATATTTCAAATAACGTCAAAAGGATGAAAACTATGGAAGCTTGTTTCCGCCATGAAATAAAAAAGGTAATTGCAACTTTTTATCTCACAATTCTGACTTTTTTTCTCAGAATTGCGAGTTATAAACTCACAATTGCAAGTTAAAAAGTCAGAAATGTGAGATAAAAAGTCAGAATTGTGATATTAAATCAGAATTGCGAGTTATAAAGTCAGAATTGCGAGATATAAAGTCAGAATTGCGAGTTATAAAGTCAGAATTGCGTGATATAAAGTCAGAATTGCGAGATATGAAGTCAGAATTGCGAGATATAAAGTCAGAATTGCGAGATATAAAGTCAGAATTGCGAGATATGAAGTCAGAATTGTGAGTTATAAAGTCAGAATTGTGAGTTATGAAGTCAGAATTGCGAGATATAAATTCAGAATTGCGAGATATGAAGTCAGAATTATGAGTTATAAAGTCAGAATTGTGAGTTATAAAGTCAGAATTGCGAGATATGAAGTCAGAATTGCGAGATATGAAGTCAGAATTGTGAGTTATGAAGTCAGAATTGTGAGATATGAAGTCAGAATTGCGAGTTATAAAGTCAGAATTGCGAGATATAAAGTCAGAATTGTGACATATACTCGCAATTGTGTGTTATAATGTGCAATTGTGAGGGAAAATAGACTGACTTTTTTCTCAGAATTGCGAGTTTATATCTCAAAATTCTGACTTTATAACTCGCAACTGCATGTTAAAAAGTCAGAATTGCGAAATATAAACTCACAATTCTGAGAAATAAAGTCAGAATTGTGAGATGCAAAATCACAATTGCAAGAAAAAAGTCAGAATTGCGAGATAAAAAGTCGCAATTACCTTTTGTTATTTTTTTATTTAGTGGCGGAAACAAGCTTCAATAGAAAACCTCAAGATTCCATGATATGATATTCATAATCTATAGTAGATTCTGATAATTAATAATATTTATAATAGCTTTAACCATTATATTTTATGCACCATATGCAGAACTATCTAACATTAATGATATATGAAATCCTGTGAACATCAGCTGCTAATGACTATCGCAGATACAGATGTTCGTACATGTGAATAAGTAAGTTTGCACAGTCAATTCGCTCTCAAGTGTTCACAGACCAGCTTTGACTGATGCAATATGGTGAAGTCTCCATTTAGATATCTATGCATGCGACTTTAGATATACTGAACTGCTAAACAATGAATTTTTTGGCTACTGGAAATGTTTTGGAAAGATTTCAGTGTTTTGTAGGCCGAACCATATTAAACATGCTGTTAAAGTCCATGCTTTTACAAAAGTCTTGAAGGATAGACCACATTTCTTACTCTACACACCTTCTGACTGATGATTTTCCATGGCGTGACTTTTTTTTTTTTTTTTTTTTACTTCAAAGCCAATCAAATATTTTGAGTATAACTAGAAAAAATATATATTCCACTGAACACAATTGCATTGAAATTTCCACGCGAATGCTGTCTAAATGACAAAACACAACAAGTACACTTTACCTCCGGTGCGTGCTAAATCTTGCAGAGGTTCATCAGAGCCGTTGTGTGAAGATAACGTCCGATCCGCTCCCACTTCATCCAGCAAATGGCTGATTGTTGTTAAAGGCAGCTCATCCACCGTCTGATACAGGTCTGGAGCGCTGAAGTTTTCCCTCTCACAGTCGTGCTGACCTACCGGGACCAGGGAATCTCTGGGGTCCATGTTGTTTGTGCACTTGTCGGCATGGCTGTGGAATAACAGGCCCTCATCTTCACTTTGAAAATGACACAAAGACTCAGTCAAATCCTTCAGGGGAGATCTAGAGGACGGACTAATGCAATCAAACCCTGAGATTGAGCAAGAATCTGTGTTTGAATGAAGCCGAATGATGTTTGAGTCTAGTGTAAGATTGTGTTCTTTATCAAACGCCGCCGTAAGGAGTCGTGAACTACACCTCTCTTCCACAGAACCCGTATCCGAGGTCAGATCACTATGACAGCCTGAATCTCCTTGGCATGCGGTAAAGTTTTCCTCTGATTCACTGAGGGTTTTGTCTTGGCAGTCTTTCGCTCTCTTTGCACGGGGACTTTGAATATGCACCTCAGCACAAGAACGCAGTCTCTTTGTGAGGTTGAAGGCGTCAAGATTAATGGATGTATTGCATTCGGTAGGTTCCTGATTGTTGCAGCCATCTTTTTGTTGGCTTTTTATCCTTTCAACCACTGAAGACAAAAAGTTCCTCTGAGCTACACATCGTTCCTGCTTCTTTCTTTGGGACGAAGACCTTCTAGATGTCACCTGAGCATGAGAACAGTTTCCTGAGGCATTAACAGTTGAAATATCATTGGATTCATCTTGTTGATTGGTTGGTTTCACAGTGTGAGATTCAACACAATTCGATTCCACTGGAGTCAAAGTGTCTTGCTTGTTTGAAGGAATGACTTTGAGAACTAAATGCTTTCTGCCGTCCACCATCTTGAACCCGACCACCTTTGTAGTGCAATCTGGGGGAACAGATATATTGTTCTTCTCCATAAGTCCGGTTAGCTTATCTTTCCCAGTGCGCTGCAGGCCTGGGTGTGGCGTGCTACATTGCTTTGCATTCAGTTTTGACGGACAGGGTGTAGTCGGCACAAGATCATGCTCACTTTTGAGAGATGCAGGCCACTTTTTACCACTACAAACTGTCCTTTCAAGAAACTGCTGTGTTTCCTCCAAGGTCTTCTCTGGATCCAACAACATGCCTTGGTTGTCCAGTAGACCAGGTGTGGATAATGGTAATAATTGAGATGCCCATTGAGGTTCTGGTTTTGGAAGCAAGAACTTAAACTCTTGGGACGGGTTACTGTCTTTCTTGCAGGCTTGTGTCTGTTTTCTCCACCAATTTCTTCTGCTCCACCTTTGACGGCATGCAGCAGCCATGTGCTTTAGAAGATTGTTTTTCTGTGCCGGCCCCAACTTACCATTAGTAATGCTTTCTTCATGATTGCTTACGATTGGTGGTGAACATGAGTGACATACAAACTGCTCAATCTCCTGGATGGAGAGCTTGCATTTTTGACAGTAGTATTGACCATTCAGAGAATGGTGAGTTTGACAATGTTTGGTTAGTTGGGGCAGTGTTTGCTGGACGTTGTCATTACAAATCTCACAAGTGAACAAACCATCCTTGTGATGCATTCGGTGCTGCTGAAGCGTAGTGAACACTGGCGTGGAGAAACCGCACACGTTGCATGGAAACATCGGTGGGTTTCCTTTGCCTCCGTGGACAATCTTAAAATGCATCATTAATTCGGCAGGTCTAAAGGAGATGCCGTCGTTGCATGCAGAGCAGATGAATGTGTTCACCGCCAGCCGTCCTTTCTTGGACTTCTTTGTTTCCTTCTGTCCAAGTGCTGTAACATTCTCCTCCTCTTTCACAGTGTTTTGTTCAGCGGGGAATGAAAAGGAGGACTTCCTGAGACGCAGGCGTTTATGCCAAATGCCCCTCTCTTCATTCCCAACCTGAGTGTCAGGGTTGGCGTTGACCCCATTCATATTGGATGTACAGAGCCCTATACAAGACAAGGAAAAATGTAACTTTTAGATAGATCATGCTTAAAAGTCAACAATCAACATTAAAAAATGTAACATCATACTTAAAAATCTGTCATTATATTTTCACCAATGGTTCTGGTTGCAATACACATACAGTCAAACCAAAATTTATTCAGACACCTTGAACATTTCATTCATTAATTCAGTTTATTCACTATAGTTTAAAAAAATGGTAATAAAATATGACAAGATCTCAGAGTTAAACTGTGTCAGAAAAAATTAATCTTAATTATGTCAGATAACACTTAAAGGAACACTCCACTTTTTTTGAAAATAGGCTCATTTTCCAACTCCCCTAGAGTTAAACAGTTGAGTTTTACCGTTTTCGAATCCATTCAGCCGATCTCCGGGTCTGGCGGTACCACTTTTAGCATAGCTTAGCATAGTTCATAGAATTTGATTAGACCGTTAGCATCTCGCTCAAAAATGACCAAAGAGTTTCGATATTTTTCCTATTTAAAACTTGACTCTTCTGTAGTTACATCGTGTACTAAGACCGACAGAAAATGAAAAGTTGCAATTTTCTATGCCGATATGGCTAGGAACTATACTCTCATTCCGGCGTAATAATCAAGGAAATTTGCTGCCGTACCATGAGTGCAGCAGGCGCAATGATATTACGCAACGCCTGTGACCCCGTTTGCATAGGGCGCGTGCCTTGCAACCATGGAGACATTTGTGAGAGACGCTGCGTAATATCATTGCGCCTGCTGCAGCCATGGTACGACAGCAAATTTCCTTGATTATTACGCCGGAATGAGAGTATAGTTCCTAGCCATATCGGCCTAGAAAATCACAACTTTTCATTTTCCGTCGGTCTTAGTACACGATGTAACTACAGAAGAAGTTTTAAATAGAAAAAAATATCGAAACTATATATTAATATATAAAAAATGTCTGAATAATTTTTGGTTTGACTGTACATGGGATATATATTAACGTTCAAATGTTCATTTGAATTCATTTGTTTTTAATCAAAAAACTAAAAACAGGAAGATTGGATTTTTTTGTGGTTTTAACTGTGTAAACTGATTTTACACTACTGTTCAAAAGTCTTAGGTTAGTAAGTTTTTTTTTCTTTTCAAGAAATTAATATTTTTATTCAGCAATGATGCATTAAATTGATCAAAAGTGACAGTAAAGATTTCAAATAAATGCTGTTCTTTCGAACTTTCTATTAATCAAAGAATCACAGCTTCCACAAAAATCTGAAGCAGCACAACTGTTTTCAACATTGATAATAATCATAAATGTTTCTTGAGCAGCAAATCATCATATTAGAATGATTTCTGAAGGATCATGTGACACTGAAGACTGGAGTAATGATGCTGAAAATTCAGCTTTGATCACAGGAATAAATTACAGTTTACTATATATGCACATAGAAAACAGCATTTGAAATTGTAATAATATTTCAAAATATTACTGTTTTTACTGTATTTTTGATCAAAAAAGGCAGCCATGGTGAGCAGATAAGACTTCTTTCAAAAACATTAACCGACCCCAAACTTTTGACCAGTAGTGTATGTGACATGTTGTTAAAACTTTGCTCGTTTATAACATTTTGATTAATTATTGTAACGCATGATGTGCATATTGTGCAAACTATCTAATTAACTAGCGTTTATGATCAAAATCCACGAACTTGCAATTCACACAACAAAAATCAAATCGAAAATACTGTCACATATACAGTAATTACAACAATATGAAATATGTCATCTTCATATAACCTTCACTTAGTTAGCCTAAACCAGACTACAACATATTAATTACAATTCGGTATGTTTGTATTACCCTATGTGTGTGTGTTCAGTATGTACTATGGTATTACCATGATTTTTGAACATCATGATAGTACATTTTCACTTACATTTATATTTATTACATAGTATATACACTTTTGTTATCTATTTACTTTTACTATCATTCCTTAACATTATTCTTATAAAGGTTAAAGGTTAGTTTAAAGGAATTTAACATTTAATGTGTAACAAATACACTTTGACTTTAGTAACAGGGTTTTTTTTTTTTTTTGGACATGTACCATGGTAATACCATGGTATTCTTTGAAATACACTTGACTTCCATAGTAATCCTATAGCCTTTTAGTCCCACGACGATATACATCAAAGTCCCATGGCACTGTACTGTTTTGTAAGCATAGTTGTACTGGTATATACTAATCTTCCTCTTCATATACACATGTGCATACTGACCCATGACATAAAACGTAAGAAATCAATCAAAAGCAATCAATGAGCGCGTACTAAACATGCATCTCGAGTTGCACAAGTTGAATTATAATCAGTTTGCACCTGTGGTTCAGTTGCCCAATTCTCCCCGTGTCACAATGCAATGAACGTGTTATAAAGTTTTAGATTACTTAATGCAATGCAATGTAAAATGCAATGCAAATAGCCCGCGATAGAGTTTACTCCAGCAACTATGCAGTCCTGCTTATGTAAAGTTGGCCAACAAACATGTTTCAAACTGCTATATGTGTCATGCCATTCGCGCGTGCGACATTACATTTCCACTTCTAAAACTTTAATTCTTCTCCAAAGTCAACGTTTACGTAATGCATATGTGAAAACGCTTATAAGTGCATGTAAAATGTCGAAGGTGATCAGACTTACAGCGCTTTTCCGCCTCCCGTCCAACCAGAATCAGTCAGCAGCGCACGGCAGCCATGACAGTTCAATCCGGGGACAAAGCAGCTCAAGCCCGTGACAAGAATGGATTACCTGCGTGCCACATCATACTAATGTCTAATTGCATTGTCTAAATTGCATGCATTTTTTCATTCACTAATGCTTAGTTGTACGCTTTCATTTTGTGAAACAAGTTGTTCGTTTTCTTTCATTCACGCAACAGATTATTTGAGTTTGTAAACAGAAAAGTACAGCCTATGAAGACAACATGTGCTTCCTCTTTCAACATATCATCACTCAACACTGCTTATAACGACCATATAGAGCCACTTCACACGTCACTTATATAGTGAGCAGTTTATTACGTGCTTTTCTACAAAAATAACAACGTGAGAAAAGAAGAACATGCATGCATGCATTATAACACTTGACATTAATTGTTTTGTTGTTTTTTACTTTATTTATATGCTATATTTATTTCAATCTATTTCTGATTTTTTCAATTTAGGACCATTTAGGTCAGTAAAAGTGGCTTATTTAGGGTTCCTGGGGTCATGGAAAACATAAAAACTTTATAAATTATTACATTTATTAAAATGAAAAAGTCATGAGAATTTCATTCCTTAGATATTAAGGATGTGACCAAAATATTCAATAGGCTATTGGGAGAGAAAAGGTACATTTAAAGAATCGATCATTAAAAAAAATTTATATCATTTAAATCTATTACTTAAAAAGATAACATTTCTGTAATCATTAAAAACTGGCAAGGTCCTGGAAATACATTGGTCAAAAACTAGAGACGTAAGGAAAACACAAATCTGAAAAAGAAAGCACAGTCTGGTTGAGGTTGAGGTTTATTATATGTATCTATCTCTCTTTTCTTAGATTTACTGTATTTCCGCTCAGGGTGTTGGTGCTAATGTGGTTTACTCTTGTGATACTGCTAATAATGCTTTTTCTTTCTTTCTTTCTTTCTTTTTTTTTTTTTTTTTAACTATTTTTAATAAAACAATTTGCTCAGTTATTAAAATTAATTGAACACACACACAACACATTTACACACACACACACATAAACACACAAACAAACACACTCACACACAAAAACACACATACACTCATACGTAATCACTCACTCACACACATACATAAACATACAAACACAAACACACACACACACTGACACACAAACATACATTCTCTCACACACACACTCTCACATATACACAACAAATACACACACACTGACACACACATACATAAACACATACACAACAAATACACACATTGATACACACACACAGATAATCACATACACACTCACACATACACAACAAATACACACATTGATACACACACACACAGATAATCACATACAGACTCACACATACACAACAAATACACACACATTGACACACACACACACAATAAATACACACACATTTGCACGCATACATAAACATACACTCACACATACACACACACACACGCACACTGACACACAAACATACATAAACATACACACTCACACATTGACACACATACATACTCACACACATACATAAACACATGCAAACACACACACAACACACACATACTCACACATATACACACACATTGACACACACATACATAAACACACACACTCACACACACAACACATACACACACATTGACACACACATACATAAACACACACACTCACACACACAACACATACACACACATTGACACACACATACATAAACACATACACACTTATACACACACACACACAGATAAACACATACGCACTCACACATACACAACAAATACACACACATTTGCACACATACATAAACATACACTCACACATACACACGCACACTGACACACACACAAATTCCCACACACATTGACACACATACATAAACACATACACACTCACACATACACAACACATACACACACATTGACACACACATACATAAACACATACACACTCACACACACACACACACACAGATAAACACATACGCACTCACACATACACAACAAGTACACACATTTGCACACATACATAAACATACACTCACACATACACACGCACACACACAAACACACACACACTCAACACATACATACACACACACAACAAATTCCCACACACATTGACACACATACATAAACACATACACACACATTGACACACACACACACACACACACACAGATAAACACATACGCACACTGACACACATACATAAACATACACACTCACACATTGGCACACATACATACTCACACACATACATAAACACATGCAAACACACACAACACATACATACTCACACATACACAACACAAACACATACATAAACATACAAACACACACAACACATATATACTCACTCACTCACACACACACACACACACACACACTCACACACACTGTGTGTGTGTGATTGATTTACAGGACTTGTAATTTGACTTAAGCACATAAATTCCATGCAAGTTACCATAAAAATGCAATAATAAGGATATTATATGTATTTTATGCAGTAGAAGTGCATTAGTACCCATGTAGTACTTTTGTAAAGTTGTAGTTTAATAGCAAGGGTTATAAATACCAGGAAACAGATGTTAGGTAGCGCAGGATTTCCAGTCATTGTTGAGGAGAGGTTGGCCTCTAGCGGTGATAAAGTGTTATAGCAGGCTCAAATACATGTGCACTTTTACAAACATCGATTACTGAACATTGTGATTCTTCTCGTGTCTGTGTAAGATGCCATCTTATATGATCCCTTTTTCTGTGCAATTCTGTGATTAGCATTTCTTTCTCGCTGCATTAACAAAACTTTCATGCCTTGTGATGACGCTGATGAAAGATGAATTCTGATTGGTTGCGCTCTGTGGTTGTAAGGCGCCTTTCGATTGGCTGAGATGGTCAATGGGCTCGCACTCGCAGTGCGTGTATTGTTACTCTGCTTGTGAACACAGGAGTGTGAACTTTACTTTGATTTACACTTTGATTACCCGAGTGAGTTTGTTCGGCTGCTGGTTTGCATTGTCCTGTCTGTATGCAGGCGTCTTTGTGTAGGGTAAGTACTTAACTGATTCAAAACATTGAAAAGTTTTCATCGTCAGCTTTTCCCCTTTATTATTACTCACGGTTGTAGTGCGGCTGTTTAATTTGACAGGCGTCTATTAGAACTCATTTGATTTATAGCAGGTTAATGTATGCTAATAAGTTGTTACTTGTTGCCTGTGATCTGAACCGAGTTGGTTTGACCCAATAACTGTTGTGAACAATGAGGGAAAACTCGGGCTTGTTACTTTAAATCCTCTTGATTGAGGAGAGTGTTGGACCAATCAGCGGTCTCGCCGTCATCAGCGCTGATTGTTGCTTAGGCTTTGATTTGTGTTGGGATGCATTGAGGTCCTTTTGCTCAATGACTCTGATCTGATCTTCAAACCTCATATATTCCAGGAGCCCGATGGAGCTGGAGGGTCAGTGGTGGAAAGGAGAACTTGCAGAGGACATCTATCAGGCCCTGCGTTACAAAGTTTGTATCCCTGTCATTGTGATGTTATTTGGTGCCACTGAACTGTGTTATGATGTCATGCCTGCATGTAAACATGGCACAAATCAGTATTACAAAATTTTTATGGCAGTGAAATTGTCTGCTTGGTTTTTGCATGCATATGCAACTTTACTGAATTAATGTAAATGCAACTTGCGTTAAATAAAGTTGTATATGCATGCATTTAAGTAAAAGTTGCATGCATTCAGTTCAAGTTTTATTTAGTAAAGTTGTATATGCATGCATTCAAGTTGCATTTACATTAATTCAGTAAAGTTGCATATGCATGCACTTAAGTTATAGTTACATGCATTGAGAAAAGTTGCACATGCATGAATTCAAGTTGTATTTGTGTATTCAGTCAAGTTGTATATGCATGCATTTGAGTTGCATTTACATTAATTCAGTAAAGTTGCATATGCATGCACTTAAGTTATAGTTACATGCATTCAATAAAGTTGCATATGCATGCATTCAAGTTGCATTTAGTAAAGTTGTATATGCATGCATTTGAGTTGCATTTACATTAATTCAGTAAAGTTGCATATGCATGCACTTAAGTTATAGTTACATGCATTGAGAAAAGTTGCACATGCATGAATTCAAGTTGTATTTGTGTATTCAGTCAAGTTGTATATGCATGCATTTGAGTTGCATTTACATTAATTCAGTAAAGTTGCATATGCATGCACTTAAGTTATAGTTACATGCATTCAATAAAGTTGCATATGCATGCATTCAAGTTGCATTTAGTAAAGTTGTATATGCATGCATTTGAGTTGCATTTACATTAATTCAGTAAAGTTGCATATGCATGCACTTAGGTTATAGTTATATGCATTGAGTAAAGTTGCATTTGTGTATTCAGTAAAGTTGTATATGCATCCATTTAAGTTGCATTTACATGCATGCATTCATGTAAATGCAACTTGAATAGATGCATATGCATCTTTACTTGGCTATTGCACAGATCAGCCTGTAATAAAATCTTCATTGAAGTAAGATTTTCTGCATGTATGTGTAACTTAACTTGGTTATTGCACAAATCAATATACCATAAAAACATATGAATTGCAGTGTGGTTGTCTTTCAGGAGCTGCGGTTGCCTGCATATAAAGGCCAGTCCCCACAGCTGAGCCTTAGACGATATTTTGCAGACCTCATCGCTATAGTCAGCAATCGGTTCAAGCTGTGTCCGGCGGCCAGACACTTGGCTGTTTATCTGCTGGACCTGTTCATGGACCGCTATGATATCTCAGTGCAGCAGCTTCACATGGTCGCTCTGTCCTGCTTGCTTCTGGCCAGTAAGAGTTGTACTCCTATCTACCACAACCACTCAGCAGCTGCATAGCAATGTGCAAACATGCAAAAATCACTCACATGTTCTTCTGAAATTGTAAACATCTAGTTGAAGATACTGCAGTACATCAGATGGCAAAAGTGTGCAAACATTTCACGTCGACTTATCTCGCAAGTTTTTATTATCCAGGCAAGTTTGAGGAGAGAGAAGACCGTGTCCCGAAGCTGGAGACGCTGAACAGTCTGGGCTGCATGAGCTCTATGAACCTGGTTCTGACCAAACAGGGTCTCCTGCACATGGAGCTGCTGCTCCTCGAGACGTTTCAGTGGAACTTGTACCTCCCCACGGCTGCACACTTCATAGAGTACTACCTGCCAGTCGCCGTGAACGAGACGGACCTGCATGACGGCTGGCCGATGGCGTGCATGGAGAAGACCATGCTGTACATGTCTAAATATGCTGATTACTTCCTAGAGGTGTCTCTACAAGGTGTGGCGTCCAGTCCCAAATTCACATGCATTGCATTTTCACCTGTTGTGGGAATGTATAAGAACTACATGATATACAGAATCAGAATGTTTCTGTTCTTGCACATGTGTTTTTGTACTAATATTTTTTTATATTAGAACATTTCTTTTCTGTGTCAAGACCATGCATTTCTGCGATTCGTCCCGTCCCTGGTTGCCGCAGCATGTGTGGCCTCCTCACGGGTAATCTTGCATCTGTCTCCGTCCTGGCCTCCACGCCTCCAGCGTCTGTCAGCGTACACCTGGGAGCAGCTGCTGCCCTGCGTGGAGAGACTATTAATGTGAGTTTGACCCAGGGTAATTATCCTTGACTAAAACCTTTAGAAAAAAAAATATGTTTTTGAAAGAAGTGTCTTCTGCTCACCAAGGCTGCATTTATTTGATTAAAAAAATGCAGTAAAAAAAAGTGAAATATAATTACAATGTAAAATAGCTGTTTTCTATGTGAATATATTGTAAAAATGTAATTTATTCCTGTGATCAAAGCTGTATTTTCAGCATCATTACTCCAGTCTTCAGTGTCACATGATCCTTCAGAAATCATTCTAATATGATGATTTGCTGCTCAAGAAAGATTATTAACAATATTGAAAACAGTTGTGCTGCTTCAGATTTTGTTGAAACTGTGATGCATTAGCATTCAGAAATTTTGGGTAAGTGTTTTTTTTTTTTTTTTTTTTTTATTCAGCAAGGATGCATGAAATTGATCAAATGTGACAGTAAAGACATTTATAATGTTGCAAAAGATTCTGTCAAATAAATGCTGTTCTTTTGGACTTTCTATTCATCAAAGATCATGGTTTAAACAAAAATATTAAGCAGCAATAACTCTTTTCAACATCGATAGTAATAAGAGACATTATTAAAATTCAACATCAATAACAAATAATAATAATTGAGCAGCAAATCAGCATATTAGAATGATTTCTGAAGGATCATGTGACACTGAAGACTGGAAAATTCAGCTTTGATCACAGGAATAAATTACATTTTAGCATATATTCACATAGAAAACAGTTCTTTTAAATTGTAATAATATTTCACAATTTTTACTGTATTTTTTATCAAATAAATGCAGCCTTGGTGACCAGAAGACACTTCTTTTAAAAGCATTAAAAATCTGAATTATTCCAAACTAAATAACAGAAATAAATTACATTTTAACATATGTTTAAATAGAAAATTATTCTTTTAAATTGTAATAATATTTCACAATTTTTACTTTATTTTTATCAAATAAATGCAGCCTTGGTGAGTGGAAGAGCCTTCTTTCAAAAACATTAATTAATTATTCCAAACTAATTCAAAATATTAATAGAAACTATAAATATCTCAATAATACTAAAATAACACTGGTTTGACCTCATTGAAACTTTTCTGTCAAGTCCCAGTTAATAAAACTAAAGGGATAGTTCACCCAAAAATAAAAATTCTGTCGTCATTTACTCACCCTCATGTTGTTCCAAACCTGTATGAATTTCTGTCTTCTGCTGAACACAAAAGAGATTTTAAAGAATGTTGGTAACCAGACAGTTGATGGACCCCATTGACTTCCGTAGTATGGAAAAAAAAAATACAATGGAAGTCAATGGGGACCATCAACTGTTTGGTTTCAGACATTCTTCAAAATATCTTCTTTTGTGTTTGGCAGAAGACAGAAATTCATACAGGTTTGAGGGGGAGTAAATGATGACAGAATTTTCATTTTTGGGTGAACTATCCCTTTAAGCATTAATTTTTTTTAATGTAACCTTTGGCAGTGTTCCTCCATTTCAGTAGTGCACTTATTACCTTGCATGCTTCAGCATGTGCTAAATTATAGTTGAATGGAAAGATTAATGCCACAAATATTGGACATCATCACCCCTAAGTTTCCTCTCCCTCTCTCTCAGTGCTCATGACAGCGATGTAAAGGAAGCAAACAAGCAGAAATGCCATCAGCCGAGCTCTCAGCCAGCGCAGACGGTGTATCCCGTCCAGGCTCCGAGCGTGTCCTTGCATCAGTACTTGCAGCGGCCGAACACACAGTACATGCAGCAAAACTGCCAGCCGGTGGTAGTGTCGGCTCAAGGTCCTGCAACATACCTGACACATACGGCCTCCACGGCGCCTCTGCGTCAGACACAGACCATGGATGCCAAGGTGAACGTGCCCGGCAGGGCTTACCAGGCCAACACGCTGTACCCCTGCTTTGACAGGTGATGAACCAGGACGGGAAAGCGCCAGACCGTCCTTTCCACTGCACAGGGGAGAGTTTGTATTTATGTGTGCAGCCGTACACCGTATACAAGCACACCGCTCTTAAATGTTACTTGAATCAAGCCACTTCAGCTGCTACATTCTGAATCCTTTTTAATTTAAGTGATTAGGGTGAAGACTAGATGATTTAAATCACTGAGGTGTGGAGTCATCCCAAATGTGCAATATTATAATGCTGTCATGCATTTCCCACTGGTGTTTCATTTGTTGTGTTAAGTTACTTAATAAATGAAGACATCATGGGAGTTTGAAGTAACTTTGTACAAGAACTTACTGTTTTAACTAACACAAGCAAGTGTTATTTTGCTCTACCTCATTGAATGTAGACTATTATTGTCTTGCGACCTTACAAATGCACTTTGGTATAGTGTTTTTCTTTTTTTTTTTTTTTTTCTTTTTTAATAAAAATGCAACATTTCTGTTGTAGCTTGTTTTGGTGCATTTACACTGAGGTTTGTATCGATTTGAACATGTTTATTATTAAATTCACCCTTCACACAAACATTCACATATGCAACTATTTGTCTTTATGAATAGTTCTAGAATTTCCCTGCATTTTGTGTTTTGAGAATTTGAGAATCACACAGTCAGTTATTACAGACATGCATTTTGATTCGTTTAACTGATGTTGAAAAGTCATTCACGTAAACTGATACGTTTGTTCTGATGATGGGGTGGGTGATTTTTGTAGAATAAATGTTGATAAAAAAGCTTTAAGATGCCTTCTCAGCTATTTGTTTTATAATAGAGATGTAAAAATGCGTTTGCTTTACCAGCCTGCAGCTATAAATGCTGTCCATTAATCAAGTTTAATCAAGCATTTCCAAATGTCCTGGTTATGTAAAATGAAAACTGGAACTTTTAATCTGGATTCAAATGCTTGCAATGTTCACAAGCATGGTTAAAATTCATTAACATGAATTGCTGCAGATAAACAAACTGATGCATGTGTGAAATCATGACAGAAACTGAGACAAAAATTAAACATTTTAAGGGAACATTTTCAATCCTGTATTGTTCTTTGTTGTAGGCACACATCCATGTATACATCCATGTCAGGGAAAATTATTATCCATTTAAGGCAAGTGATTGCGTGTGTCATTGCAACTCAAAATATGAATGCTATAAGTCCAAAAACAAAACATATTTTAAAAAACAAAAAGAGGAACCAAATACATTTAATTAACCTATTTCAGACAACTAATGCAAAAAAAAAGTGATAGGAAAAAGTTTAGAGAGAAAAAAAAGTGTGAAAATAAATTAATAAAAAATATGACTGAAATAAATAAATAAATATATATATATATATATATATATATATATAAATGAGTAGAGATGCACTGATGATACTAAATTTCTCCACCGATAGCCGATTATTCAGAGTGATATCTGCCGATACTGATAACGATAGTTTGGGGGTTCTGCCTTTTATACCTTCTTTTAAATTAATGATAGGCTACTTTTATTATAATTAATAATTAATCATTATATTTTGAAAGAAATGCAAATAAAAAACTTTATTCTCTCCATTTCATCAACTGGTATCAGTTATAAACAAACACATCACTCAAATTAATATTAACATACATTAACGAAATTCTGAAGATTAAATTAATATTTCTTAACTTTCTGAATTCATATAAGTACTATTAATATTGAACATCAAACTGGTTTCTAGCATGTTCTTTACCAAAAGCACAAATTCAGTGCATTTTCCTGCCCTCTTTTGATCGAGAGAATATATCGGCCGTTTTTAAACTATCGGCTGATACTGTGAAAATTTGCTTTTAACGACCGATACCGATTATTGGCCGATATATCAGTGCGTCTCTAAAAATAAGAATAAAATAAATATTAAATAGATTCAAATAAATGAACAAATAACAAAAATCAGATTAAAATAATTACAAAATATATTTTGAAACTAGATAAACAAATAAAAATAATACATCTAACAGTACAGAACAAAACTAAGTAGAAAAAAAAAAACTTAACGTAACGCAATATTTTTTTTAAATAATAATTTACATTGAATTTGTCTAGACTTTTATTTTGAAGAAATAGCTTTGGCCGTGGCTAGAAAAAGCCTTGATTTTATAAAACGGTGACCGGTTGTTTTTTAAATAGCCTTTCTTAGCCTTTAGATCTAGAACATATAAAGACAAGAAAGCATAATATCATCGGAAATGTAGCAAATTATTTTCTATTGCATCTTTATTATTATTATTATTATTATTATTATTATTATTATGTGTGTGTGTGTTTTTCCAAACACACCGCAGGAACACCACATGTGTCGTCACATCCGGTGTGTCTGAAACGCTCTAGAATATTACAGCAGCTTCGCGTTCGTTCTGCTGTGTGTATTTAAGCGCGTGTCCGACTGCTGGCGCTCTTTCAGGCTGTCATGACATTACAGAATATATCCGCATTAACGCTCATGTAAACATAAGCCCTGAACCTGTGCTGGAGACGTCCAGAGGAGTATTATATTACATATCAACAGGTAAGAAAAAAGCAGGGAGGATTTAAGACTGACTAACACTCGCATGCTGTCAAAACGCTGTATGGGAGTGTGTGTGTGCAGACATATCTTCATCTGGTGTAGCGGTGTTCATGCGAACTAATGAAATATACTTGGGGCGGTACGTGTTTATGGTCTTATTAAAGTCACAAACTCGTGCACAACATCAGTGAGGTGTGTTTTATTTTATTTTGATAGCCTGTTATTAAAACAAGCACGCGCTTTGCTCTAATAATTTGCTGATATTCTCTCAAAACTGCGTTTAATCACCAACCGTTTTAACGGTCATTTTCATACACACATAGTAGTCACTGATGTCAGTGTCCAGCGATCAGGACATTTAAATCTCACGTGAATCACGTGGTCTGTAGTTTAAAATTCGATACAGTGTTACATTTGTTGTTGTTGTTTAGAATACAAAAGTTAAATGTATCTTTAAGCACTTAAAGTATTAGTAGTACCCATTTTTAATGCATCTTATTATAGTCTTTAACTGTAAGGTGTGTTATGCAATAAATGTTTATTTACACACCTCCCACAAACTGAACTTTCTAGAGAGATTCTGAATTTTCTCTACAGGGCGGGACTAATCTGCGTGCTTACCTTTTCATCTATTTAAACTGTGACCGCTATACTAGTAGGCTACTAGTTAGTTTTTTTAACCTAGTGATAGCAAATATCAAAACAGATAGTGGTTTGTGAGTTGAGTTACTTATAGAAAATGTGGTTTTGAGTATATGGTTACAGTATTTGTTACATTTATTTGTTAAAATACAAAATAGTTTGTACGTTTTAGTAGGTTGCTTTCATGTAACTTATTATTTATATTTTCTATTTTTATTATTATTGTTTTTATTTTAGTTATTGATTTTTCCCCACCCTGAATGTATCATTAAAAGAGTTTCAAAGAGTTTGGTTTTGCTTTCACCTGACAGGTGTGTGTGTGTGTGTGTGTGTGTGTTTGCGTGAAGTGCTTAAACCTGTAAGTCTTCACCTGCGGTAGAGAGCGGCCATACGGGCCCGCCGTCATGCTATGCTGGGGAAATGCCTCGTACGGGCAGCTCGGTTTAGGTGGAATTGATGAGGAGATAGTGCTGGAGCCGAGGAAATGTGAGTTCTTCGAGGGCAAGCGTGTGCGGGACGTGGGATGTGGCAGACGTCATACCGTCTTTCTGCTGGAGGACGGGACGGTGTACACCTGTGGCTGCAATGACCTGGGACAGCTGGGGCATGACAAAGCACGCAAGAAACCAGGTAGGGCCACACAGGCCCTCTGCTAGCATTATAATGTTACACAGTAAAACCTCCAGTGTGAAATGTACACTGTTAGTGTTAAATTAACATTGCCAGTGTTTATATAATCCACACTGGATTATATAAACACCGGGTGACACTGGAAGTGTTAATTTAACACTGGATGTTTTGCTGTGTGTGGCTTTTAACTGGATTAGTTGATCTTAAAGGATTAGTTCACTTCAGAATTCAAATTTCCTGATAATTTACTCACCCCCTCGAAAAGAAATTAATGTTTTTGAGGAAAACATTCCAGTATTTTTCTCCATATAGTGGACTTCACTGGGGTTCAACGGGTTGAAGGTCCAAATGTCAGTTTCAGTGCAGCTTCAAAGAGCTCTACATGATCCCAGATGAGGAATAAGGGTCTTATCTAGAGAAACCATCAGCCATTTTCTAATAATAAAAAAAAAAAAATTATACTTTTTAACCACAAATGCTCATCTTGCACTGCTCTGCGATGCACCACGGGTGGAAAAACTGTTGTTGTTTTACCTTTTTTTGTAAAGGGCGTTTGGCTTAGTCTTTGCATGTTCGCTTTGTAGACACTGGATCGGTACTTCCGTGACCTTTACAATGTGAGCATCGCAGAGCAGTGCAAGATGAGCATTTGTGGTTAAAAAGTATATAATTTCTTTTTTTTTTTTTTTAGAAAATGGCCGATCATTTCTCTAGATAAGACTCTTATTCCTCGTCTGGGATCATGTAGAGCTCTTTGAAGCTGCACTGAAACTGACATTTGGACCTTCAACCCGTTGAACCCCAGTGAAGTCCACTATATGGAGAAAAATCCTGAATGTTTTCCTCAAAAACCTTCATTTCTTTTCGACTGAAGAAAGAAAGACATGAACATTTTCAGTGACATGGGGGTGAGCAAATTATCAGGAAATTTTAATTCTGAAGTGAACTAATCCTTTAATCTGAATGATTCACTTCAAGTCAGTGTGGCTGATGACATTAGTTCCTATTACTCTTCTCAAAGAAAATTAAGTGACGCTTAAAAAGGTAATATTAAGGTGTTTCCTTCCCTCATTCTTGTAACACCCACTTTTCTTGATCCAAACATTTCATGCTGGATCAAACCTCACCCAAGCCTCATTTTTTGTAAGTTTCAAGTAAAGTAGGTTTTGAATATATAAGGTCAGAGTAAAGTGTTTCTTTGTTTTATTTTGTCCTATTTTATCTATACTACTATTCATAAGTTTGGGATCAGTGAGATTTTATAATGTTTGTGAAAAGTCTCTTCTGCTCAGCAATGCTGCATTTATTTGATCAAAAATACAGTAAAAACAGTAAAAATGTGAAATATTATTACAGTTAAAAAAAAAACTGTTTTCTATGTGAATATATAGTAAAATGTAATTTATTCCTGTGATCAAAGATGAATTTTCAGCATCATTACTCCAGTCTTCAGTGTCACATGATCCTTCAGAAATCTGCTGATTTGCTGCTCAATAAACATTTCTTATTATTATCATTATAAATAACTCACTTTTCATCCGTTTAAGGCATCCTTGCTGAACAAAATTATTAATTTCTTTAAAAAAATCTTACTGAAGCCAAACTTTTGAATGGTACATCACATTCTCACTCACAACTCTGCATTCCATTCAAGCACCCCTGTTAGGGAACCCTGGGTTATATTAGGTTATATCAATGGAACAGCCTGTACGTTAATAACATCTGCTGAAATCAATCTGATGGATTTGGTAACAAATTACCATTCCACAGAAATGCAGGTATGAGTCAGTGTGGCATCGACTGCTGTTCTAACAACTCATTTCTTTAGAAGTCACATGACCTCTAACTCTGTTTGAAGTATGTTGCTTCGTATATTTGCACTGAAATTGATGGGTCCTTTACAACAACAAATACTGTAAAATAAACCTTCACAAAGACATTAAAGGATTAGTTCATTTCAGAATTAAAATGTCCTGATAATTTACTCACCCCCATGTCATCCAAGATGTTCATGTCTTTCTTTCTTCAGTCGAAAAGAAATTAAGGTTTTTGAGGAAAACATTCCAGGATTTTTCTCCATATAGTGGACTTCACTGGGGTTCAACGGGTTGAAGGTCCAAATGTCAGTTTCAGTGCAGCTTCAAAGAGCTCTACACGATCCCAGACGAGGAATAAGAGTCTTATCTAGAGAAACGATCGGTCATTTTCTAAAAAAAAAATAAAATTATATACTTTTTAACCACAAATGCTCATCTTGCACTGCTCTGCGATGCGCCACGCGTTACGTAATCACGTTAGAAAGGTAGACGTAGGCGGAAGTACCGACCCAGTGTCTACAAAGCAAACTTGCAAAGACTAATTCCAACACCCTGTACAAAAAAAGGTAAAACAACGATATTGGACGATTTTGAAGTTGGAGGAGAAAATGAGATGGAGTTTTTCGCCCTACTGCGGTACTTCCGCCTACGTTACGCGTGACCTTTCCAACATGATTACGTAATGCGTGGCGCATCTCAGAGCAGTGCAAGACGAGCATTTGTGGTTAAAAAGTATATAATCTTTTTTTTTTTTTTTTTTTTTAAGAAAATGACCGATCGTTTCTCTAGATAAGACTCTTATTCCTCGTCTGGGATCGTGTAGAGCTCTTTGAAGCTGCACTGAAACTGACATCTGGACCTTCAACCCGTTGAACCCCAGTGAAGTCCACTATATGGAGAAAAATCCTGGAATGTTTTCCTCAAAAATCGTAATTTCTTTTCGACTGAAGAAAGAAAGACAAAAACATCTTGGACGACATGGGGGTGAGTAAATTATCAGGACATTTTAATTCTAAAGTGAACTAATCCTTTAATGAACATTAAGAATATTGTATTATGCAGATTGTGCCATTCAAATATGAATTTTGCTGTAGCAGATGCAACATATTAAAATATGCACAGTTATATTGGCCAGTATTCCATGTAGTTCATCAGTATAATCTGATGTTTACACCCCCTCTCTAGAACAGGTAGTGTCTCTGGATGCTCAGAACATTGTGGCCGTGTCTTGCGGTGAAGCTCATACTCTGGCTCTGAATGATAAAGGACAAGTGTTTGCATGGGGTTTGGGTTCAGACGGGCAGCTCGGCCTTTCAAATATAGAAGACCGTCTCCGTGTACCCAGGTAATGAATCTGCACCTCTTAAACCTTGAAGTATCATATATCCCAATATTATTGCCACTATAATGGGTTCCATTCCCAAAAAACCTCTGTAGACAACTATGACAATCATAGTCCATGACCTACCCGCATAGCATAAATAACTCTGTGTTTCTGTTCTCTCTTCTCAGAACTGTCAAGAGTTTGTCAGAGGTTCACATTACCCAGGTGGCCTGTGGATATTGGCATTCCCTTGCTTTAGCCAGAGGTATGATTCTTATTATAGTTCTAAAACGTATTATTACATCTGAAACTGCTCTCTTTACCCTAATTATGTGATGTTATTCCCAAATTCTTGCTCAAGGAGGTCAGATATTCTCCTGGGGCCAAAATAAATATGGACAGCTGGGGCTCGGGATGCAGGGAGCCGGTGTCTCCACCCCACAAGTCATTCAGTCTTTGCAGGGCATCCCATTTGCCCAGATATCTGCAGGGGGCGCTCACAGCTTCGGGCTCACGCTGTCTGGGGCCATTTTTGGCTGGGGGCGAAACAAGTTCGGCCAGCTGGGCCTCAGTGACAATGATGGTAAAACAAACACCTTAGACATTCAGTTAAGCTTTCTTTAGTTTAATGATTTTTATGGTGGGATGTGTGGTGTTCTTCAGATCGTTATTTCCCTGCCTTGCTGAAGACTCTCAGGTCCCAACGAGTCGTTTACATATGCTGTGGAGAGGACCACACGGCAGCACTAACAAAGGTATGGTTGGGTTTGTTGCTTATTTTAAGGGCTTAAAGGGGTCATGACATGATTTTTTTTTTTTTTTTTTTTTTTTAAAGGGTTAGTTTACTACAGAATTAAAATTTTCTGATAATTTACTCACCCCCATGTCATCCAAGATGTTCATGTCTTTCTTTCTTCAATCAAAAAGAAATTAAGGTTTTTGAGGAAAACATTCCAGGATTTTTCTCCGTATAGTGGACTTCACTGGGGTTCAATGGGTTGAAGGTCCAAATGTCAGTTTCAGTGCAGCTTCAAAGAGCTTTACGTGATCTCAGACGAGGAATAAGGGTCTTACTTAGTGAAACGATCGGTCATTTTCTAAAAAAAAAAAAAAAATTATATACTTTTTAACCACAAATGCTCATCTTGCACTACTCTGCGATGCGCCACGCATTACATAATCACGTTGGAAAGGTCACGCGTGACCTGGCCGGAAGTACCGAAACAGTGTTTACAAAGCGAAAGTGCAAAGACTAAGCCAAACGGCCTTTACAAAAAAGGGTAAAACAACGATGTCGGACGATTTCGAAGTTGGAGGAGTTTTTTTTTTTCGCCCTACCGTGGTACTTCCGCCTACGTCACGCGTGACCTTTCCAACATGATTGCGTAATGCGTGGCGCATCGCAGAGCTAGTGCAAGACGAGCATTTGTGGTTAAAAAGTATATAATTTTTATTTTTTTTAGAAAATGATAGATCGTTACTCTAGATAAGACTATTATTCCTCGTCTGGGATCGTGTAGAGCTCTTTGAAGCTGCACTGAAACTGACATTTGGACCTTCAACCCGTTGAACCCCAGTAAAGTCCACTATATGGAGAAAAATTATATAAAAATATTATATTTCTTTTCGACTGAAGAAAGAAAGACATAAACATCTTGGATGACATGGGGGTGAGTAAATTATCAGGAAATTTTAATTCTAAAGTGAACTAA
Source organism: Ctenopharyngodon idella (assembly GCF_019924925.1). Taxonomy (NCBI): domain Eukaryota; kingdom Metazoa; phylum Chordata; class Actinopteri; order Cypriniformes; family Xenocyprididae; genus Ctenopharyngodon; species Ctenopharyngodon idella. The sequence goes on from NC_067232.1 coordinate 26,387,285, forward strand.
TCCTTTAAAATATTCCTTGAGGTTCATTTATAATGTTAATGTACAAAAAAAAAAAAAAAAAAGATTATTTTCAACCCTCATTTTGACCCTATGTCTGAAATTATCTGTTTTTAGTGGCGGCACCTTCGAGGCTTGTCAGTACACAGCCATTGTTATGATTGGCTAATGTCATTTCATAGGAAACGGTATCAGCGTCCACTCGCTATTGCATGGGAGTAAGTGTTTTGAAACATCCATATAAAACCGTCATTCACAGACAAAGCATTATCAATTGTTTTATTAATATTTTACTTGCTTGTGATGCAGCTGCTGTCAGATCAAATAGTATTGACTGCTTCATCTTTCTACAAAAGTTTCTTTGCGAACTCTCCATTATGTTGTGCCTCATTTACAAAACAAAATGAACAAACATATAATCCTCCGACTTGATCTGGGATGCCATTTAAATAAACCATCCACTTGTTTCTGGCACTGGGATCCATTGTAGACAGCGAGAGTTATTATAATGGAATCTATTTGCTTTTAACACAGCACTTGTATCTAGTGTTGACAGTTGTCTACCATTAAGCAACGGAATGCAAGTGGGCGGGGCCTATAGTGCAATGATGTATAACTATTCGTCGATGTCTTGCTCTGGATGCAGGCATATGCAAATGAATTCACCTGTGACATCACAAATCTAACAATATCCAAACGAGATGTTTTTGGAACTTGATTAAATGCTTTGTTTATAATGAGGAGGATATTTTAAGCTATGAAATTTGCAGGATGCTTTTTTATTGATACGAAGACTTCTTATGTCAATAGATCAGGGCAAAATTTGATTTCTCATGTCATGACTCCTTTAATAATCAAAGATGTAATTTATTGACATATTTAATGCTGTACATTCAGAAGAAGGAATGGCCATGGTTTAGATTAAGTCAAGTCAAATTAATTTGTATAGCGCTTTTTAAATTCCACATTGTTTCAAAGCAGATTTACAGAAAATTATTATGTTAATGTTTATAATATCTTCATGCCTTATAGTCGCATTAATCAGATTAGAGTTGGGTAATAATATAGTTACGTTTTGCGACAAAATTTGCTATAGTATTGATCACTTTACGTGATTAGTAATTAGTAATTTTTGTTTTGTAGGAGGGAGGTGTATTTACATTTGGAGCTGGTGGGTACGGTCAGCTGGGACACAACACCACAAACCATGAGGTGAACCCCAGGAAGGTGTTTGAACTGATGGGGAATGTGGTTGCACAGATAGCTTGTGGTAGGTAAGTATCCATTAAAAAAAAAAAAAAAAACATTGTTACATTTTCACTCAATGTCTTTGTCTCAGTTTTCTATATGAAAGCTTGAGACCTGCTACCGAGAAGCTTCTGTGTAAGAATGTATCTCTAATCATGAAGAACATGAATTGCTTTTGTTTTTACCTGCATGTAAGGCAGCACACTTTGGCGTTCATCCCTTCATCAGGAAAGATTGACTCGTTTGGTCTCGGGGGTAACGGACAGCTCGGAACCCGCTCCACGTACAATAGGATGAGTCCCACCCCTGTGAAGGGCTGCTGGCGAGCACATACTGATCCCGTGCCTATGGATATAGGTGAGTTGACCGTTTACATGAAGTCTTTCAACAGAATTCATCCCTCAGATAGATGGCCTTCTCAGTGTTTCCCAAATGCATGCATCAGGACTGACTTGTTTATTATGCTAAAGGCTTTTCATCATACATTTTATGCAATTTATCTTAAAGTCAATAAACCAAATAACTCTTCTTGTAACAGATAACACACCTCTAGTCTAAATGGCTTATTTAGGAAAATGCTAACATGATTTACTAAAGGCAACACCAAGATTATAGGTCTGTTTCCTAGGAATGCAGTGTGAGTTGGATAAAAGTGTCTGTCGAATACATAAATGTAAATGTACTCTTAATGTAAGTAAAGATCATCACACAGAGTTGAGTTGCACTTCAGTATTGTACATGGGCACTTTTGTTCACTCATCAGTGTCCCACTGTGTATACACTGAATCAATATACAGAGTAGGGACCCCAGGAAAACCATGTGGTGATGTTTCAGATTTGACAGGGCTGTGTATTTCAGAGGCGGAGCAGAGTTACTGTGTGAAGAGGATCTACGCTGGAGGAGACCAGAGCTTCGCTCCCTATGCTTTACCTCAGGTATGAGCAGAGGTCAAGGATCAAGCTAAAGGCTGATGAGGCATATATTAAAGGGGACCTATTATGCAAAATTCACTTTTGAACATAAATGTGTGTCAGCAGTGTGTGTACACAACCACCATATAATGGTAAAAATCAATGCTTTGTATGTGTGCACACAGAAAACCATATATCAGAAGTTTAGACTAATAAAAGACTGATAATGAACTTTCATGATGATGGAAAACTGCAATGTCATGTGCATGATCATGTTAGAGATGATAATCAAAACCAAACAGATGTTTTGTTAGTTTTTGGCAGAGTACCCGAGACAGGAGCTGTATGCTCCGCCCTCTTCTGGAAAGCGGGGCGGGGAGCAGCAGCTCATTTGCATTTAAAGATACATGCATGAAAACGGCATCTTTTTCCTTCCACTCAAAAATGGGCATTTACAACATGATATAATAAATGATCTGTGGGGTATTTTGAGCTAAAACTTCACAGACACATTCTGGGGACACCAGAGATTTATATTACATCTTGTAAAAAAGGGTATTGGTCCCCTTAAAATTTGATTGGATTGTGAAAAGTGCTATAAATAAAGCTGTATTATAGGTTATTATTATTATTATTTCCTCTCCCACACAGCTGTTTTTACATCATCTGTGATCTTTATTATTACATTTTCCTCATTATTATGGTACCAGAATAAAATTTTACATTTATTTTATGATTTTGTATTTATCTGAACCTTTAAATATTTTGTGTCACACTGGCTACATGGTAACACGACATGTCACCGTCTAAATCTGTCAAATGTATTTCAAAAATGTGCAGTATGTGTTAGTTTATACAGTTGCCTTTGTAGTGATTGGCCGTTCGCTGATGTTCCCATTTAAATGACTCAGCTGTATTGCTGTAGGATGACAGCCCTCCGCTGGATGTGAGGATAACCAGACCTGACGGACAGATCTATACACTCAGCGCTGACCTCATCCAGAAATGGCTCAATCACGGCCATGGGAGACTGTCACCAGAAATCACCAAGTACTGCTTTGACTTTCTTTACTTTGATTTTTACATTAGGGCATGTAGATGAAACTCAGTCTATCCTAATAAAAATGATTATCTAGCCTTAATTCAAATAAAAAAAACGTCATGAAGCTGTCTGCATAGTTCTGAACATCATACTGATGATGTGTCTTTGGTGTCTCTTGTAGTGAGATTGATCTTGTGTTCTCTTCAGCGAGTTGTCTCAATGGAAGTTTTCTGTCTGGAAGGTAACTAGATGTTATACATTCAAAACACATCATTTATATAGATATAATTGCTCTGTGTAGACCTCATAAATAGCTGATGATTGTTTCTCTAATGAGTGTTGTGTTTTGCAGTAATCCAGATCACTACAGCACTAGCAGTAAGTGCTCAGGTGTGGACATTAACACGGCCCGTCTGTTCTACCACAGGCTCATCCAGCCTGATTACCCACATATATCACAAATTGTAAGTCACTTGTTTTTATGTTTCCAGCGAGAATGAAACCAACGTAGTGTCATTTTCAGAAGATTCATGTTAAATGTGTTATTTTTCAGTGAACTACTCCTTTCAGTGCCCATCATTCCTGTTGTAACCAGTGCATGCTTTATCCTAATCCAGATAGCTGCCAGTTTGGAGAAGAATCTCCTCCCCAGATTGAGCAGTTCTCCTCCAGACATCGAAGCTCTGAGGCTCTACCTCACGCTGCCCGAGTGTCCGCTCCTCAGCAACCCCAACAACTACACCACCCTCACCATTCCTTTCGCCAAGGCCATCGTAAGCCTGAAAGACACCCCCATCAAAGTGCTTGGTACGTCCCATCCACTACAAGAGGACATTTGTTTTGTTGGGCTTCGTCACGGTTCTTGTAAAACACTGAACAATATTTTTCTGGTCCAAAATCAGCAATCAAATGCATTTTTACTGCTCAGTTTATATAAAAATAAATGGAAATGAAACAGTATGAACAGTATAAACATGTTTTGTATAATGCGGTGGCTGTGTACAGAAAGTCTTTATTTAAAGTGATGCTTTTTTAGACTCTCCTTCATGAATGGATCCGCAAATTTACTTCTCAAACTTTTTTAAAAGACTTCTTCTCTTGCCTAGGAAAGTTCCCAGACCAGTTGGACCATTACATTCTATGACGGTTTTGTTTTTTTGAAGTTAAAAGGAATTTAACTTCTTTGCAACTGCATGCATGTACACAATGGCCACATTTACCATATGCATAGTGCACTATTAGTGTACAATAGGCAATGGTCAACTTCTGCACATTGGTAGGTATTTCTAAATTGTTTACACATTCACAGCATAAGCGCATCGTCTCACAGCATGCCAGAGGCCATGCCATTCAGGAGCCATCCTGCCTGTTCAGTATTTTTTTAACAAAGAATAATTTGTGAATTTCACTTCTAAAAAAAAAAAAAATAAAGTTAGGGGATAAGGGATCTAGGAGATAATTTTTTCAACTATCTTCTTGTTTGATCATTTAGTTTGTTGGTGAATCTCATGAAGAAATGTCGGGGTCACACTTCACCCAAAAATCAAACATTTTTGCACAAGGAAAATCTATTTTTCATTGCTGTAATACTAATAATATCTTATTCAGGGTTTAAATTTATATTGAAATGTTGCCTGCACATATTCTTGGCAGTTTTCCTGAGATTCTCCCTTTTTACATGTGCTTTTTTTTGCCTACATTTAGAATGAACTATTTTTTTGATATTTTTTGTTTTGTTTTGTTTGTTTTTTTTAAGGAAACTGGTGGTCCAAGTTTGAGCCAGCGGTCTTCCAGAGGTTGGTGGAGCTCTATAAGGAGGTGGTGGTGTATCTACTGCGGATGCAGAAACTGGGAATTCCCCATTCTGAACAGAGGATCTTCACCTGCTTCCTGCACACCTCACTCAAACTCCTGGAGATCCTCCACTCGGTGAGCACCACAGTTGAACAGACACTGGCTGTGACCCAATTTGGATAAAATCTGTCCTAAATACTAAAATTAGAATTAGTGTGCCCCAAATCATTTAAAATGGCATGCCTAAATGCTTTGTGTATGTCTTACTACCTACTCATAATGAGGTACTTTTTCATTAGTTAAAGGATTAGTTCACTTCAGAATTAAAGTTTCCTGATAATTTACGCACCCCCATGTCATCCGAGATGTTTATTTCTTTCTTCAGTCGAAAAGAAATTAAGGTTTTTGAGGAAAACATTCCAGGATTTTTCTCCATATAGTGGACTTCACTGGGGACCAATGGGTTGAAGGTCCAAACTGCATTTTAAATGCATCTTCAAAGGGCTCTACACAGTCCCAGACGAGGAATAAGGGTCTTATCTAGAGAAACGATCGGTCATTTTCTAAAAAAAAAAACCAAAAACTTTTTAACCAAACTTTTTAACACGCATTACATAATCACGTTGGAAAGGTCACTCGTGACGTAGGCGGAAGTACAGATCCAGTGTATACAAAGTGAACGTGCAAAGACTAACGCCAAAGTCAAACGCCCTTTACAAAAAAAGGTAAAACATCGATATCGGGCGATTTTGAAGTTGGAGGAGAAAATGAGTTTTTCGCCCTACCACGGTACTTCCGCCTACATCACGCGTGACCTTTCCAACGTGATTACGTAATACGTGGAGCATCGCAGAGCAGTGTAAGACGAGCATTTGTGGTTAAAAAGTATAGAAACATGTTTTATGTTTTTTTTTGTTTGTTTTTTTTTGTTTTTTTAAATGACAGATCATTTCTCTAGATAAGACTCTTATTCCTCGTCTGGGATCATGTAGAGCTCTTTGAAGCTGCACTGAAACTGACATTTGGACCTTCAACCCGTTGAACCCCAGTGAAGTCCACTATATGGAGAAAAATACTGAAATGTTTTCCTCAAAAATCTTAACATCTTTTCGACTGAAGAAAGACAGACATGAACATCTTGGATGACATGGGGGTAAGTTATCAGGAAATTTTAATTTTGAAGTGAACTGATCCTTTAACATGAACTAACAATGAGACGTTCTTCTCATTCTTGCAGGTGAATGTACAGTAACAAATGAAACCGTATTGTAAAGTGTTAATGGAAATTCTGTAATATTAATTTGCTAATATCATTCTAATTATCGTGTTGCAGGTTAATGAGCGTGCCGGCCAAATCATCCAGTATGACAAGTTCTATATTCATGAGCTGGATGAGCTTATTGACATCAGGAATGATTATGTCACCTGGTTTCAGCAGCAGATGTTCTCTGTGGTGAGTCTGCATTGTACAAATGTAATCAGCGCCATTTTACACTCCTAAATTTAATTTACAATGAAGTTTTCATTTTCATTTGCAGTCACTTTAAGCTGACGTGTGTAATTCCTGTGCTGTTCCTAGATGTGTGAAATATACTTTTCTTTAGCATCAAATCACACAGTCAAACTCACATTCTCCTCTGTCTCTCATCTGTTTTGAACAGGTCATGGACTCGCAGGTCACCTTGTGCAAATACCCGTTTGTTTTTGACGCTCAGGCAAAGACGACGCTGCTCCAGACTGATGCTGTGATCCAGATGCAGGTGAGAGAGCTCTGCTGCATCTGAAGATTTGACATCATGTTTTACTCTGGTGCGCTCACAGTGCTGTTTGTGATCAGATAGCCGTGGACCAGGCTCAGAGACAGAACTTGCACTCACTCTTTCTGTCTGGTGGAGGAGTAGAGTCAGTAAACCCCTGCCTCATCCTCATCGTACGCCGAGATAACGTGGTCGGAGACTCCATGGAGGTGCTAAGGAAGTCCAAAAACGTTGATTACAAGAAGCCGCTCAAGGTAAACAAGTTTGCCTTAATCTGTGCATCTTCATTGCTGCTTCTGCGGTTTTTAATTCTGTTATTCTGCAGGTGATCTTTGTTGGAGAGGAGGCCGTGGACGCTGGTGGTGTGAGGAAAGAGTTCTTCCTGCTCATCATGAAAGAACTCTTAGACCCTAAGTATGGCATGTTTCGATACTACGAGGACTCCAGACTCATCTGGTTCGCTCACAAGGTATAGTAAGAAAGCACGCAATGTCATTTGAGAAAAAAATATTCAAAAATCTTCATTCGGAGGCCATAAAAAAGCAAAAGTTCCAAACGAAGTGCACAGTACGAAGACAAAATGTTTTAAATATTACACACTTGATCTCATTTAGAGATCTGTTACTGTATGAAATACAGCATATAGCAATATGAAATAGCTAAGTATTACTCTCTCGAAAACTTTTTTTACTATTACAGCTCTCAAGGTTAACTAATCGTGAAAAGTGTTGATTAAAGCATTACACTTAAATCTATGGCATTTATATTTAGATCGTGGCATGAAAGGTTGCAGTAATGAACACTGTAGCCGATCACAGACATGTTGTTGAGCACATGAAAGCAGTGATCTCATCATCTCACGCTGTTTGATTGACAGCTCCAGCGATTGTAAAGGGAGCGTTCTTTGATCGCTTTCTATATATAATTTAATCGCTGTTTAAATAACAGATTATTTTTATCCTACTAAGAGAAACAACATAAAGTTGACCGTTTAGTCACTGGTTTGATTTACTGAAACACAGACAAAGAACATGTGACTGTACATGAATCATTAATATCAGATCAGGCATTAGAATTAACACAGTTACTTACATGTTGTTGCATTACTGTGGAGTTCATATCATAAGTGTGTTTGCAAAGCCTGCGCCGAAATGCAATTGATTTACCAAAGAATCCACAGTGAAATGTACCGAATACAAATAAATCTAGCTCAACTGAGACATTCACATTGTTGAAAATAAATAACCATATTCCTGCATTAGGATCCTTTGAAAGGTAATGTTATTTTAGTCCAGTATCGCTCTTCTCTCCTCCTCATCTCACTAACATGCCAGTGGGCGGGGCTAACATTGCAATGAAGTAGGCATTGATTTATTCTGCGGAGGTGGCGGTTCGCCTATCATAGACACATTCCAGGATCAGTCGTTGAACTATTATATATCGAAAGCTGATTTCTCAATTCATGACCCCTTTAACCTTTATTCTTCTAAAACATGTATATTGAAGTAAATCAGACAAAACAAGTTGTATATGGCAGTCATCATAAATATAGTAAGTATAATATATAAGTATACATAAGTATAATATACTATACCTATATACTTATGTACATTAGGAAACATTAGAAGTCCACTCACATTTATAAAAGTACAGCTGCTTTATATATAACATACATTAATTAGAAAAAACAAGATCAAAAACATGAAAAGTTCAAAAGTTCTCAGGAATATACATAGGAAATATAATCATAAAAAATTTGCCCTAAACCAACTCTTCATTCATACCTATCTCTCACAAGATAATATCAGATATGCTACAGATAAAGTTACTGTAGAGTAAGATGAGGAAATGTCAGTCTCACATGTCAGCTATGCTTTACTGCAGACATTTGAAGATATCGACTTGTTCCACCTGATTGGTGTCGTCTGTGGATTGGCCATCTATAACCTCACGATAGTGGAGCTGAACTTCCCGTTAGCGCTGTACAAGAAACTCCTGAAGAAAGTGCCCACTCTAGAGGACCTGAAAGAACTCATGCCTGATGTAGGAAGGTGCGTTTTTCAGTCGATTGATGAGACTTTGATTTTGTGCTTCTGTTTATAGGTTCCAGAGCTTAAAGGCCTCATATCATGAAGAATCAAACTTTCTTTGACTGTTTGAGATATACTATGAAACACATGATGGACCTAAAACTTCCTCTTCAATCCATAAACCTTCTGATGTTAGACAGATGAAAAGCATTTGGATACATGCATGATCCACATTCACATTAATGGCACCTATTCTGTGTTCAGAAACTTGTGTGTTTGAGGAGTTCAGTAAAAATGGACTGTTTATGTTTAAGGGACATTATAATGAAAAGCTAAAATATGACTATTTTGTGCTGAAAACAATAACTAACTTTAACCCTGTAAAGACATGTTTTAAATGCAACAGTTTATTGAATTTATTGAAAGATAAAATATTTTTTAAAAAATCTAAAACAAAATGTTTACTTATGTGTTTTTTGTTTAGGATTATATTTGATACATCAGGCTTTTAAGGCTCATATTGTATGATATAGTAAGAAAATGGAGGAAAAACACTTCAATATTCAGAGGCCCAAACTGAGCAAAAGTATGCAATTTGGTGCAGATTGCTGCTGATATTCATATGGACAAAGAGTAATTTTTCAACTGTACAATTATACTTTTACTTGCTAAAAAAGTATAATCAAATCAGAAGGCATGTAATAGATTGTATGCAACAGGTTTTTCAGCAAAGTTTTGATCATGTTGATCATTTAGAGGCCTTAGAAATGTGCATATCAAATATGATAGAATAGGCTTTGTAGGGTTAAGTAATAATCTTGAAAAATATATGATATGACCCCTTTTAGGGGATGTGTAAATATGATCCTCATCTGTGTTTTTCTCTATCTGTGGATCTTCAGGAGTCTTCAGCAGCTGCTGGATTATACAGAGGATGATTTGGAAGAAACTTTCTGCCTGAATTTCACAGTAAGAACACATTAAAGTGTTGTTTCCCCATAATGAAATAATAAATAAATGCATATACAGTCATTTTAAAATTGCAGATCACAGAGGAAAATTTTGGTGCCACAGAGGTATTAGAGCTGATACCCAATGGGACGGACATCACCGTCAACAAATCCAACAGGCAATATTTACATTCTCTCATCACAAGCATTGTGACTATTACTAACTCACCCTGTATTTTTACATGATTTTAATATATTTTTGCCCAACTAAATAGTTTTTCTCACCCCTTCAACCTTACCAGGCAGGAGTTTGTCAATGCCTACGTTAATTATATATTCAACACCTCCGTGGCTCCTCAGTTCAGCGCTTTCCACGCTGGATTTCACAAAGTGTGTGGAGGGAAGGTTCTAGAGCTTTTCCAGCCCAGCGAACTGCAGGCCATGGTTATAGGAAACACCAATTATGACTGGAAGGAATTAGAGAAGGTAAAAATAAACTTCAGAAGAATTTGCTTGGTCTGCTGCTGGTTTTGTGTTTGAAATCCAACAGTATGTGTTTGGAAATGCTTTCATACTGTAGTTTGTTCACTTTGTAAATGGCTGTATTGATTCTCAGAGCACAGAGTATAAGGGCGAGTACTGGGCGGATCACCCCACCATCAAGATATTCTGGGAAGTATTTCACGAGCTGCCTTTGGAGAAGAAGAAACAGTTCCTGTGTAAGTGATTCATCTTTGAGTTTAGATTTACATGCTAGTCGATGAGTTGAATCAACTCCACAGCAACTACATAAATTTATCCACTAACCATTCAGAAACGTCCTAAAAGTTGTAACTACTTCCTGAGTCTCTCCATCAGTGTCGACTCCGGTTTGAACAATGTAAGGCTGAACACCGTTACTGACAATCCTCATTTTGGCTGCGTGAGATTCTCCAGCTTTGTTGTTGTTGAGCAACCGAAGTGTGAGCTGTTAAAGCTCCGCCCTCTTTTTGGAAAGGGGGTCGGGAGCAGCAGCTCATTTGCATTTAAAGGGACACACAAAAACGGTGTGTTTTTGCTCACACCCAAATAGGGGCAAATTTGACAAGCTATAATAAATGATCTGTGGGGTATTTTGAGCTGAAACTTCACAGACACATTCTGGGGACACCAGAGACTTACATTACATCTTGTGAAAAGGGGCATTATAGGTCCCCTTTAAACCTAGTGTGTAGCTAGATGAAACATGCCAGCAGTGCTTCAGAATCGCTGTCAGTATGTACATACTTTGACTCATCTTCCTGTCATTTACTCCAGTGTTCCTGACGGGCAGCGACCGGATCCCCATCATGGGAATGAAGAGCCTGGCGTTAGTGATCCAGCCCACCGGTGGAGGAGAGCAGTATTTCCCTGTAGCGCACACATGCTTCAACCTGCTGGATCTGCCCAAGTACATGAGTAAGGAGTCACTCCGGGAGAAACTGCTGCAGGCCATCGAACACAACCAGGGCTTCAACCTCGTCTGACGTCAGCGAGCGATCCGTGCCGCGCAGGTACCCCACGCTTCAGACTGCAGAAGAGCTCGTGTGATTCAGTGTGACTGCTGCTTTTGATTCGTTTTTGAAATTAGCATAGAAAGATTTGATTTATTATGCATCTGAATAATCATCAGTTACAATTTAAATAAAGACACTAAAATCTGCAAATACAGCGTCCCAGTGGGACTGAAACATGTAAACAGTATTTGTATATCAGTATTTTGGTACATACTCAAAGTTTGGGTGACATTTGTGTGCAAGTAAGCTTTATATATTTTTTCTTTTCTACCTTTTTTTTTTTTTTAAACATGTAACATTTTACAATAAGGTTCTACATGTTAACATTAGTATCATAAACTAACAGAATTCATTAATTTATAAATTCACTGTAGTGATTTATATTTATAAATACACTATTCATTCGTTCAAAAATGCATTGACTGTTGTTAACGTACATATACTGTTACATTTACTGTTAAAATGTATTAGTATATGTAGAGATTACATTAATTAATATTATTAAATGCAAATATTTATTGTTAATGATATTAACTAATATTAGCGTATACAACCTTATAGTACAGTGTTAACAGTAAGTTTTTTTGTGCTACAAATCCTTTGTTTTTTGTTTTAATTATGTTTTATTCTAAATGACTTCATATGGATGTGCAGAAATCTCACTTGCTAAACCAATAAGATATTAATGTCATGTGACTTTTGAAGAAGCAGTGATATTTGGCAAGTCGTTCAGATAGACTTTAGGATTTAATGGATGAATATTAATGCAGAATCACACATGATGTTCAAATAAAGTCATGTGTGTCCTTAAGGGATCTTAGAGCACTTTTGTTACATATGCCTTAACTAAAAACAAACGCAGATTGTTTTGATATTTATTTATTTTTTCCAAGATTGAGTAAGTACCAAAATCTGATAGCAGGTGCAAGAATGTGTCTGATGGACACTGAATGTGTTCATCACTGTTATAATGTTCATATTCTGGAGTGACAATGCCAAGTCTTACAGGTGTTAAGAAGTTTGCGTGATTTTAAAAAATCAAATAATTTTCAGAGTAATAATAAATGACCAATTAAAATAAGTGAGTTGGATTATTGCACTCGTTCATGGTGCAGGACATTCAAGTTAAAACTCTGTTAGTCTTAAATCACTCATCACACGTGTGTGTGTGTGTGTGTGTGTGTGTGTGTGTGTGTGTGTGTGTGTGTGTATATATGAGCTACTAGTTGCTGTGCCATTATGTGTGTGTGTGTGTGTGTTGAAGGGTATGTGGAAGCAATTCAACAAATGCTGACATTTTTCTTGTGTTTGTAAATTGTAAATAAACACAATATTTTCTAGTTTTGATGTTGTGATTATTTTTTTAATCACGTGTTTTAGTGTTTGAGTTCCACATTGCAATGCAACAAAAACACATCATGGCCCTTTTATTGTATTAAATTATTTTATTATTGAATCCTGTACATGTTTGGCATAGGCACTTTGGTTCAGAAGTGCAGGTGTTTGTGGTCTAGAAGCTTCAGCTCAATGTGGCAGCTCATGATGGACCAGTTTGTAGTGTGAGCCGCAGGACGGGCAGCGCTGAGGGTTTCCCTCATGAAGCCAGAACCAAACAATAGCGGTGTTGTCCTCCTCACCTTCACAAGACAAGAGAGACAAACATTTATTTGGAAAGTCTTCCTTGAAAAGAAATCAACAGCTTGTAATATGGATGTGTGTGTGTGTGTGTGTGTGTGTGTGTGTGTGTGTGTGTGTGTCTTACAGAGGCAGCCGACCAGCCGTTTGTTATTGATGCTTGGAACAATATGAGGGTCGTCTTTGGATCCAGTGTATTCCTTTGGCTTGAATATGCTGTACGGATCCTGTAGAACAGACCAGAAAGGATGTGGTTCAAAATGAATGATACTAATAAGAAACATATTGAAATAAAAGGATCACCTAAGAGTCATTTTTGTTGTGGGTTAGGTTAGGTTATACCATGTATAGTCACCAAAGCTTATGGTCAAACAATATCATTCTATATTTTACCTGGCCCTTTTTCAGCGCCTGCAGAATGCGTCTCTCCAAACCTGCAGCCTGCTCGTCATCTGTTGGAATACCTGAAAAAGAAAAACATTATTGGTGGTAATATACAGCTGAGGAAGAGCGGACAGGTTTAAAGGGTTAGTTCACTCAAAAAAATGTAATTTCTGTCATTAATTACTCACCCTCATGTCTTTCCAAACCCGTAAGACCTTCGCTCATCCTCGGAACACAAATTAATATATTTTTCATGAAATCCAAGAGTGTTTACTACGTTCAAAGTCCAGAAAAGTAATAAAGACATCGTTAAAACAGCCGACGTGACTACAGTGGATCAACTTTAATGTTATGAAGTGACAAGAATACATTTTGTGCACAACAATAACAACAATTTCGTCTCTCCCCTGTCAGTTTTGTAAGCAGTTGACTTAGTGAACGCAGTGCAGAGCTTCCGTGTTTACGTCCGAACAGCATCACACGCATGCGTCGTGTTGCTCACGTGAACAGCGTCAGCCAATACTGAGCCGGCGTTCAGATGTAAACACTGAAGCTCTGCACTGTGTTCACTATGTCAACTGCGTACGAGACTGACAGGGGAACGACGAAATTGTTGAATAAAGTCGTTGTTTTTGCGCACAAAAAATATTCGCGTAGCTTAACATTAAGATTGAACCACTACAGTCACGCTGACTATTTTTAACCATGTCTTTACTACTTTTCGGGACCTTACCAATTATGTTGCTTTCTATGGGGGATAAAAAAAAAACCTCTCGAATTTCATAAAAAATGTCTTAATTTGTGTTCTGAAGATGAACGAAGGTCCTACGACATGAGGGTGTGTACTTAAAGAAAGAAATTTCATTTTTGGGTGAAGTGACCCTTTAATCAGCCCTGGAGAATACAAAAGTCTCTGCTTTGACTGCCATTTGTACCACCACAAGATAAAACAACTTACTTAATTTTTTAAATAAATAAACCTGTATTATCTCCCCAGTCAAAATATTCTCATTGAAATGCTAATCGAAAATAAGGATTATATGCATATATGTTTTGGTCTTGAGCTTGAGATTACAGCATTTGTCCACTAGGTGTCGCCAGACACCGGATAAATAGAGCGGTGCCCTCCGCCATGATCTAGAATAACTGGCACACGAACATGAGTTTTGTGCCAAGAAAAGGCCACAGCACAGCCCTCCACAACATAAAGAACTTATGACCTTGATTATACTCACTCCTTATATATCATACGAGTCACTACTTTATTGTTTCAAATAATGTCAAGCGTATTTAACGCTACTTTCAAGTGTCTTTTCATGTTCTTCAGAAATTAATGAGCCATTTCATATGTCCGCTCTGTCCGTACAAATGTCACTCGTTCAAAAACGAAGAAAATGACAACATGTTGCTTTATTTTTACACGTGCAAAAATAATATCACTGCAATTTATCGCGAGTAAATTTAAATAAATCTTAAATTTCTATAAAGAAATGTTTAAATCCTTACCTTTCCCGGCCATCGCACGTTGAGGTGTTTTCATTAAAATATTTTGTCTGCCCATCAGAGTCACTCGACAGGCTCTCAGAAGGATTTTACTTGCCATATTGACTTTAAACTTCCAGTCTTGTGTGCGCGCGCTCTCCCGCTGACAGTCACTACAGTATGTGGAACAGTGTCAGTGAAAGTCATTAAATTGATTGACACCGATGATGGACCAATCAAAGAGAAGAACCGCTGGACTTTGCCCAATGAACGAACAGGAAGAGCGGACAGGTGTAACTAGAGAGGACAGTAAAAATAAAAGTAAAATCTGTTCCGTCTGCCTTTATTTCCGTCTGAAGGAAGATTTAAACAGACTAAATACATTTAAAAAGTATATCATTTTGAAGATATTCCAGTTTCAAATTATATTTCCTAAAGTGAGTAATAATTCAAATTCAAATAAGAATCTTCTAAGCAGAATCAAACAAGATTCTATTGGATAAACTCAAATTATGTTTGGGTCAATGACGTGACAGGTCATTTTTTTGTCCAAAGGCCTTAATAATAATAATAAAAAACATAGATATGACATCCAAAGTATGTAAGGTAGTACAACTAGATCTCTTTTATTGAATCCAAAAGGTTTTAATTATATTTTGCTACATATAAAGGTATTTTAAAGATTTTGAAGTGTCAAAAGGTCATTCGGTTTAACCGTCCAAAGGCCAATACAGGCCATTTCATTTGTGATTAAAATATCTTAAAATGTAATAAATGTATATATTTTTTATTCTGCCATGATTTTATATCATCATATATCAACAAAGTGCAAAATGGTGTTAAAATTATGTGCAGAAGTTGTTGCTTTGTTATGAGAAAGAATGCCCGGAAAAATGAATTTCACTGATGTCATTCGGAGTAACCAATATAAAGGGACCATTTTGGACCAAGTCATGCGGTCAATATCATGTGACAGGATGTGACATCATAAGGACCACATGGTCATGAAGCAAAGTAACTAACTCTCTTTTAACTATTTGAAAAATTCATGTTTTCACTTGATCATACGCATGTCCCGAAACATCAGGTCATTCGGTACAACCACTATAAAACATGGAAAATGTTGTAATATTTTAAATACTTGTACTAAATATAAAATGTTTGCTGGTCCTATTGCTAGCTAGCTAGATATCAGCCTGTTAGCATTGTTTGAAATTGTTTGTTGTCGTCATTCGGTATGACCAAAAGTGTCATTCGCTAAAACTGAAATTTTGGTTAAACCGAATTACTTTTTTGGTGATAAACTTTGTAAAAAATGACAAAAGCAGTGTTAATTGATTATAAAAACCACATAATCTCATTGTTAACACTTAATAAAACTTCAAAATTAATTATATCTCCATTAGGTTTACAATGTTTACATTATGTTTCCCATTTACAAAATTTCAGTTCATCCAGTAGAATCTTAATAGATGTTCAGAGGATACTTTCCCTTTCCATCTATCTGTTTAATAATAATAATAATGACTTCAATGTTTTGACCTGTTCCACAATAGGTTGTTTTATTTTTGCAGAATTTGAAAAATGCAGACGTTTACAGACACTCGGAATGTAACATATTCACATATTTTTACACAAATACACATATTTGCCTCAAAATGCTGACTGCACAAGGAGGAAACCATATCATAAGCACTTTTCTGTTTTTATCTGAATATAAACAAAAACATGAATACAAAAGTGACATTTTTACAAGACACTACTGGCTTATATGTATGAATGTAATTATTATACATAATTATTTAATAGGATTGAATCATTATTATTTAGTGAGTCATATATTAATTAAACACATTAAAACGAATTCTGCCTCAGCCAACTTTATAATCATTTCCTGTGCGAACCGTGAAACCTGTGAAAACATTTTCCTCATACTTCAACTGTCAGTAAACAATCCTGAAAAGACATTTAAGGCATACAAAGCATCACTAATTTCAACATATATTATCATCATCCTACAAAACAAACAACTGAATCATGCCATAAACATGGTGAAGCATAGTAAATGATTGGTCAGTTCTGATACTGATGACTCTAAATGCAGAATACATGCACAGAACAGCAGAAAATATGAATTTATATTTCATAGTTCCTGAACTTCAGTAAAAGGCCAGACGGAGCTTCACCAGCCCAGCGAAACCTGTGATGCCAACAATCACCTGTGGGATAGAAACATTACGGTAAATCCAAGGAAAACTAATACAGAAAAACTGTAAACATCCAAGAAAACGTACCTGACGGCAGTGATGTTTCAGAAGGTTTCTCCTCCTCTGCAGATTCTCTCACTCCATTCCCCGTGTTTACTGGATTTGTGTCTTTTGCGGCCTCGAGCATCGGCTCTTTCTTGGTCCTCACAGCCCAATGCATCGACTGATGTCATTTTTGGAGACATATTAATGCAGTTTTTGTTACAGTATACATGTTGCATGATAGAATGCAATGCCTAACTAACACTTACAGTTTTAACCGAGTCACTGAGCGCTTGCCATTCGCTGAATGGGATTGCAATTCGACTTCTGAGCCAGAGATCATAATTCTTTCTTTTCTTCTCATCTGTGAGAATCTCTTTAGCTTCCTGTAGCTTCTGAAACTCCTCCACTGCAAGAAGAAAATGACCAAAACAGATTCAAGCACTCTCTAACAATTACAGCTCAACAAATGGCATTATATCAGTCGTCAATCGACAAATGCGAATGTTTGTGGACAAAATGCATTGCAGCTAATTAAAAAAGTGCATGAATATGGTAATCATTTATAGCTGTTATTTTTTGGGGGTGGTGCTATATGTCTCAGTTTCTCTGCTGAAGCAAAATCAAAGAAAATGACATTTGCACAGACACAAAAAAATTTTTGTACCTGCTTTGGGGTTCTCCGGGTGTTTGTCAGGGTGGCAGGCCAGAGCTTTCACTTTAAACTCATTGACAATCTGTTCAGTCTGTGAGAGATGCATATTATTTATGACTAGCATATAATGATACTGTAAATGAGTATTTGCTTCAGCATGTGCATTTTCCAGCTGTTTAATCAACTATTATGATGACTGATGTCTCTGACACAGAAGCAACAGGCTGTTCTGCTCTGTTCTGTTCTCATCAGATGTGTAAAATCTTATTCTGTCACATGATGCACATGAATGCAATTATCAAATCTTTTCACATTACTGTGCTTACAACAGATTAATTACAACGATATTTATATGCTGAAGTTGCGATTATAACAATAATCTTTGTCCTTTTAGATGCCTTAATAAACTAGAAGAAATAATAAAAACACAATCCCTAAAAGAGCTATCATTGTGTGTTTACCGTTGACAGTTCATCGCAGCCGAGCAGCCCGTAATAATCCTCAAAATCCTCCGTTCTGCAGTTCAGTATCGCCTCCATGCCTCCTACACTCAACTACAACACAAATTACCGTAAACTCGCTTAAATGTATCGTTCTGTTCCGCCTGTAGCAGTAGAGCGAGCGCGCATGCGCGCAAGTATTTGGAACTTTACGGTAGCAGGGCTTTTAAATGGCCTTCGTGACAGACGCTATGACTCATGCTACAAAATAGTAAAAACAAAATTACGTTTTATGCATTTAGACTTTATATAAGTATCTTAAAAGTTATTTACACAGATTTTGATTGAATTGTACTAAAAGTATCCCCATGGCTCCGCTTTAATAACACCGTGGTATTTTTGACGTAATTCAAAGAATACCATGGTATTTGTATGTTTCTTGAATGTAAACATAATTATGCCAATAAACTACTTTAAACTGAAGTATGTGCTACTGTAAGGCAATCACATGCTCTGTAATCTGTACTGACGCATCATCGCGCACTACAGTCCATCTGCTAGTGACGTTACGTCACATCATTACCGGAAGGTCCTCCTGCGCCCCTCCTCCACTCACTCCCAGGCGAAGATGGCGGACGGCGAAAATAAACGGGCCGAACCTGCCGACGCCGCCGAGCTGGATGAGCCGCTTCTGAAGAGACCGAGACTTCTGGATCCGCCCGGTGATTCGGAGCACGGCGCTGCTGGCGGAACCGAGCCGGTGGAGGCGGAACCGGCGGTGATGGAAGAGACCCAGCAGGCCTCACTCAACAACAACAACAACAAGCACACTGAACCTGGACAGACCGCCGAACCAGAACCGGAGCTCTCTGGTACAACGTCGTAACATTTTTTATTGATTTATTCAATTTATTGGTCATTTTTAGGAGGTTTTTTAATCTCATGATAAGGTTTACTGCACGTTCACACAGTTTTACGTTACACTATTTTCACGTTTGTGGGTTTTGAATGATTATTTAATGTAATAGCAACTTAAGTTATTTAGTATTGTTTATAGAATTTCATTAATTATTAGATATTATATTATTGTTGTTATTGATGTGTGTGTATATGTGTGTATGTATATATATATATATATATATAATATACGATTTCATTTTTTCTTAATTAAAATTATATTTTATTTAATGATTATTAATTAATTATTCAGTAAATAAAAACAATATTAATACTTATTATAATTATTATATTTAATTATTTCTATAATTTAATTATTAGATATTAGTTTGTTATTATTTACATTTATTTATTATATTTACATATATTTGTTATTATTATTATTATTTTCAGTTATTATTGTTATTTTATTATTATATTATATTCACTAGTTTTAGAAGGTCACTATCACTGCTTTGACATGTCACATCAACTCCATAAATATTTAATTGTTTTTTTAAGTACATTTATTTACATGTTTGTATTTAGGCACTTTAATATAGCCATTTTTTTTTTTTTTTTTTTGACTAATTAGTTTAGTAAACCAGCTGAATACTATTTAGGCTCATAAAGCAACATGCTGATGAATGAAACTGTAATTCCTGCACAGATTTATCGTATTTTCATGTTTATATTACTCATAGTATTGCATTACCTTGCTTATTTGTTTAAATAAATACATGCATTTTCTAAAAAATAAATAAATAAATAAAAAGAATGATGTATAGAGTTCTGATTAAATTTGTGCAAAACTATTACTATAAGTAAAAGAAATGCACATAGTAACCATCTAGTCTAGTGGAATACAGTAAGGCCAGTTGTATTATACTGTTTTTGTGTGGTTTGCACACAGAGTTCATTGACGAAGGTGTCCATCCCAATGGTTTTACATCACCTGATCTTCTTCACGATGATGATGACTGCTCTTCTCGTGCCAGCTCCAGTGACTGGACGCCTCAACCACACATTGGTAAGTTTCGTTAGTTTAATCCGTTCGTTTACTGAGTGCCTGATGCATGTTGCAAGATGAAAATAAGGAAACAGTTTATTCTGAGTCAAAAGTCTGACTGGAACAAGAGACTAAAGAATAATGTGCACAATTATACATACTTATTGTGCAAATTGCACATTCATTTGCTCTAGAATTTAGTGTTTTGTGAATTAAATAAAAGCACGGTTTTCTTTTAGGTTCCTATCGGTTCATTCAGCAGCACATCATGAGAGGAACCGATCCGAGGGCCATTTTAAAAGACTTGCTTCCCGAAACGGTCCTTCCACCAGATCTGGACGACATGACACTGTGGCAGATCATCATCAACATCTCAGAACCGCCCAAAAGGAAAAAACGTAAAGACATCAACACGTTAGAGGACGTTGTCCGACTCCTGAACGAGAGAAAGAAGGTTCTCGTGCTCACCGGCGCTGGGGTGTGTTTTTGATTTTCACTCTAAAACACTTTCTGAGCACATGCCCAATATATTGAATATTGACGTGTTCCTCTTGTGTCTGCAGGTGTCTGTTTCTTGCGGGATTCCTGACTTTCGGTCTAGAGATGGCATATACGCTAGACTCGCTGTGGATTTTCCTGACCTTCCTGATCCTCAAGCCATGTTTGACATAGACTACTTTAGAAGAGATCCCAGGCCTTTTTTCAAATTTGCCAAGGTTTGATGCGCTGTCTTCTCATTTGCATTTCTGCCAAGAATGGAAAACATGCATTTCAAATAAGGCAAGACACTACAGGCAAAAATATTATTTTTTTCATTCAAAGGTCAATATTGTGATTTTGGTCAAATTTTGCTTCCATAATGTCTTCTTCCTTCTAGTGGAAAGAAAACATCCAAAATACATGTTGAATCTATTTTTATCTATATCTGTTGCACATATCTCATATATGTCAACAAAATTAACTCTAATTTTGAAGCTGTCTTTATTCAGTGATCCAATTTCCGTTCTGGAAATGTATGCAAATTAGTGCATATTTAATTACACAATGCCTCATTTGCATATTTAAACTAGTGCTGTCAATAGATTAAAATTAATATTGATTAATTGCACCCTTTTGTGCTAATAATCACATACTTATTGTGAAATTAAGCATATTATGATTTATTTTGTCATCATTTGCTATACCCAGCAAAGTAAACAGATAAGAGTGAAAGATGATTCTCACAAAACTGTATTTTTTGCAAGCTTTTTTCAAGGTGTCTTTCCAAAAAAGGGCACTTAAAAGGACACCTAATAACCAAATGATATAAGGAGTCCTAATAATTTATAAATGTATGCTCACCAAAGCACACACGGGGAAAAAAACATTACAGAACAAAAAAAAAAGAGCTTTTTTTAGAGGTTGTTTACGTTCTACACATCAAGTTGCGATACTGAACATCCTTGACCTGACTACATTATATGACTGCTACAGTATACGGATCCATTCAGAATTACCAAACAAACAGCATGAATGTACTGAAATGCGTCTGTGCATAAATACAATGTGCAATCAGTGCGTCAAGAGTGCACATACAGGGTTTGTTTGCGCATCAATGGACTTGAGCGTGCTTAATGTGCGACTCCTGTTCGTCACTGCAGTCGTCTTTACCTTCATTACAATCTGCATCTATCAAAACTTTACTAGCAAGATGCTGGTTTGCTTTATCCAGCTGAGAAATGTAGTTTGTATATCATCTGGCCATACAGCGGTGGGATATTTTGACGTTCCGTTCAGTATGTATTCCGTTCAAGGGCTTACGCTCTTTAGAAACGATCACAGAATATGACAGAGCTTGTGTTTTAAAGGGGACCTATAATGCCCCGTTTTCATAAGATGTGATATAAGTCTCTGGTGACCCCAGAATGTGTTTATGAAGTTTCAGCTCAAAATACCGCACAGATCATTTATTATAGCTTGTCAAATTTGCCCCTATTTTGGTGTGAGCAAAAACACGCCATTTTTGTGTGTGTCCCTTTAAATGCAAATTAGCTGCTGCTCCCAGCCCCCTTTGCAGAAGAGGGCGGAGCTTTAACAGCTTGTGCTTCGGTTGCTCAACAACAACAAAGCTGGAGAATCTCACGCAGCCAAAATGAGGATTGTCAGTAACGGTGTTCAGCCTTACATCAATTTTGCGTTAAATTTTTTGCACATTAAGGTTTTTGACTTAATCACATGCGTTAACGTTGACAGCCCTAATTTAAACATAACATTTCAGAAGACTTGCAATAAAACAAATTAATTTTTAATTAATCACCTGTGGAAGCATGGTGATATCTACCCCATTATTCACCTGTGATGTCTTGCCATGAAGATAAATAACAATATCCTCTGTTTCATTATACTTTAGGAAATCTATCCAGGACAGTTCCAGCCGTCTCCATGTCACAGGTTCATATCAATGCTGGATAAGAAGGGAAGGTTACTGAGGAACTATACTCAGAACATCGACACACTGGAACAGGCTGCTGGAATCCAGAAGATCATTCAGTGTCATGGTACATATCCACTGTCATAATTCCTCATATAAATAAAGATTAGAATTATTCTCTCATTATCTAGACTGTTTATTTATCTTTTGTCTTTTACTGTTTGTTTTAGGTTCTTTTGCGACTGCTTCCTGTCTTGTCTGTAAACATAAGGTTGACTGTGAGGCCATAAGAGAGGATATATTCAACCAGGTACATTTAAGTGTGCAAATTTAAAGTTGCCCCTATTATGCTATTTAAAAAAATTCCTAATTTTGTTTTGGAGTCTCCTACAACAGGTTTACGTGCATTCAAGGACAAAAAATAATTTAGTAATTTTCTCATAACACACATTGCAGCATCAGCTCTTTTCTCACAGTGTCTGAAACGGTTTGTTCGAAGATTCAGTCTCTCTAAACTCCGCCTTTCTGAGAGTCTGCTCTGCTCTGAATGGTCAAACGTCCCAGTCTGTTGTGAGTGAGCGACCACCTACCGCGTATGTCAGAAACCAAACGCCCATTAGCATATCGAATTTAAGCTTTTCCTCAGCAATTGATACACTGTGATACAAACAATAACAATGGCGTCGGTTTTTACTACAGCAACTACATAAATTTATCCACTAACCGTTCAGAAACGTCCAGTTTAATTCTAAAAGTTGTAACTTCTTCCTGAGTCTCTCCATCAGTGTCGACTCCGGTTTGAACAATGTAAGGCTGAACACCGTCGTCATTTTGGCTGCGTGAGATTCTCCAGCTTTGTTGTTGTTGAAGCGCAAACTGTTAAAGCTCCGCCCTCTTCTGGAAAGGGGGCCGGGAGCAGAAGCTCATTTGCATTTAAAGGGACACACACAAAAACGGCGTGTTTTTGCTCACACCCAAATAGAGGCAAATTTGACAAGCTATAATAAATGATCTGTGGGGTATTTTGAGCTGAAACTTCACAGACACATTCTGGGGACACCAGAGACTTATATTACATCTTGTGAAAGGGGCATTATAGGTCCCCTTTAAGATGTTGTTGCGGCTTGTGAAACCTTTGTTGTTTTTTTTGCAGGTTGTTCCTCACTGTCCGAGGTGTCCGTCAGATATCCCGTATGCCATCATGAAACCAGACATCGTCTTCTTCGGAGAGAACCTTCCAGAATTTTTCCACAGAGCCATGAAGCAGGATAAAGATGAGGTGGACCTTCTCATTGTGATCGGCTCCTCGCTGAAAGTGCGGCCAGTGGCTCTTATACCCAGTACGTTCCATCTTTTGCTTTTTCTGTGATTTTCTGAGTCTGCTAGAATTTCAAAAAAGTAAAAATAAAGTTGTAGTCCTGAACTTTTTTTTTTTTTTTTTTTTTTTTTTATATAAATTTAGTATTTTAACAGTTTAAGAAACATTTGCATGTTTGTGGTTCTCTGATGTCAGTTAATGGTCACATGAGGTAGCTAAACAAATAAAACCATTTTCAAATTTTGTTCTTTATTATATATACTTTTAATTTTTTTAAATTTTCTCAAATAATGTATTTTGCTT
This sequence comes from Ctenopharyngodon idella, assembly GCF_019924925.1. Classification (NCBI taxonomy): domain Eukaryota; kingdom Metazoa; phylum Chordata; class Actinopteri; order Cypriniformes; family Xenocyprididae; genus Ctenopharyngodon; species Ctenopharyngodon idella. The sequence goes on from NC_067232.1 coordinate 26,411,371, forward strand.
TTGTTTTAAATGTATTAATTTAAATGTAACATTTTCTCATTTAATCCCAGTTTGGAAAACCCTGGTATACATGATATTTACATGGTTTTCTGATCATAGTATTACCACTATTTTCCTTTTCATAAAATGAAATGAGGTTTGTTTTCTAAATCTGTGTCTCTCTGCAGGTTCTATACCTCATGACGTGCCTCAAGTCCTGATAAACCGCGAGCCGTTGCCACACCTGAACTTCGACGTGGAGCTGCTCGGAGACTGTGACGTCATCGTGAACGAACTTTGCCATCGTCTGGGTGACGACTTTGAGCAGCTGTGCTACAACTTGTCACGTCTCAGCGAGATCACAGAGAAACCACCTGCCCCGTTACCTGTGGCACCTGAACAGACGTCTGCTGAGAGCACGTCCACAGACCCCGATCACGCTCAGGCCGTCACAGACACGTCAGAGGACGTCCGAATCACTGGTTGTCAAAATTCACTGTCTCCCAAAAAGGAGGAGGAAATGGCATCTTCTCCAGCAGCCAGGCAAACAAGCCCCCACCCAGAGCCATTACCGGAAACTAAGACTGAAGAGTTGGTCTCAAAGACGGAAGAGTTGAACCCAAAAGTCCATTCTCCAAAGCCGGCGAGTCCCTGTAGGAAAGCAGCGTGTGATGCTGCAGAAGCACTGGACGCTACTGAGGACACGCAGTGTGCTAAGGATGAAGAAACAACCGATCGTCAATGTGTTGTTGAAATGCGGAGACGGTGCTGGAGGAGCCGGATCTGTCAGAGTCCAATTAGCAAACGACTCGGAGGTAAAAATCTTTTTTTTTTTTTTTTAAATACATTTAACATTTTTAAAATGTTCCTGCTATCAAAAATGATTTATTGGTGCAAATTACAATACAAGTCTTTAAAACCTTTTAGCAAAAATCAATAATGTAATTTTTATTATACTGTACAATTTTAACTCTCTTGCTGTGTGTATATATATATATATATATATATATATATATGTGTATATGTGTGTGTGTGTGTGTATATATATATATATGATTTATTTTTGTTTATTATTTTTATAATATTTTTTTATGTATATAGACAGAGATACAGTATATAGAAAGTTTTAGATCGAGAGATAGATATATCTTGTTTATTATGTTATGCTTTTTGTTTTAAACATTGTTTTCATATTTTTGTATTTATTATATTTATTTGATTATATTTATTTAATTTATGTATATACATAGATATTGTTTTTATTATAAATGTCATTATATTATTTTTGCATTTATCATATTATATATTTTTTAATGTAAGGATAGATATCTATAGATAGATAGACTTTTAAAATGAATGTGAGCCAATAAGTGGTCTTCTGCTTCTTGCAGCTATATTTTTTTAATATTATTTTTATTATATATATTTTTAATTTAAGGATGGATGGATGGATGGGTTTTGACTGCGTTTTTGAATCTAAGATTTTTCATGAAGTAACTGTTCATGTAAAAGATGCTTAAAACCAAAGCAATCAGATGTATATTTTAGTAAAGTTTTAGGTTTTTTAAAAGCTCATTGCACGTATGATGTAATTGCTTCTGTTTCTGTTCTACAGCCTCGCAGTATTTATTTCAAGCACCGAACCGCTACATTTTCCACGGGGCTGAGGTTTACTCCAGTTCAGAAGACGAGACCTCCAGTTCCTGCGGCAGCGACAGTGACGGCTCTCGCTGCAGCGGGGACGCTTTCGAAAACGAGGACAGTGACGTGGAGGAAGATGGTGCGCCAGTGACGGAGAAGGATGCAGACGGCCACCTCGCAGAGACAGTACAAGACAGTGAACACAAACGCCTTCAAACAGACTGCACAGCAGACACAAACCACCGTTAAAACACAAGAACTCACTAGCACCAGCTCTATTTAATGTGCTCAAGTCTCTTTTATATATTTTTGTATTTCCCTCCCTCCTAAACTCCCTGTTATGTCTTCTAATGCATGCAACATCTCTTTTGTTTGGCTTATAAACCTTACTTTTGTTTGTCTGTTTGTATTTTTGCATTTTTAGATGTAAAATATATATGTTTGATTCCGGTGAATGTTTCTGCCTGAGAACACAGTGGGATTGAACTTACCATATAATTGCTTGGGATAAAAAAAGGGAATGATTTTCAAACCAAAGATCACTTTTTCTGTATAGTTTGCTTTTTGTCACTGAATTTACAAGTTTCCTGTTGGATCTGCTCACTGATTGTGTCAAACTGTGGCATTTTCAGACATTTGCCAGCTGCGGTCAGCCTACTGTTGAAGACTTTTATACCCAGTAAAGTTTGATAGTCATCAAACAGGTGTTTTCCATTAGTTTTCAGTTTTTAAACGCATAGAAATAAATTATTTACATGCTTTCACGCTCTTGGAATTCCTGTCCTCAAGCATTAAAGTTCTTAATCAGTTTTTTTTTTTTTGTTAAAAACCTATTCTTGGACAAAAGTGCCCTTGCTCTCATTAACTGGGCATTAAAATCTTTATGACGCTGCTTTATGAAGTTATAATATCAACATGACTTTATGATTCCCTCATGCAGTTGTCGATGTATTTTCTTATTCTAACTTCTTTAATGTTTGAGAAAAAAAAATATATATATTTTCATGTCACCTATTTTGTTAACGTTAATGCAGATTGGTGATTCTGCAAAAAACTTAAATGTCAGACAATACAGACTTCACAAATGTAGCATTTTTGACTGTTTTTACTCACCCGCTTGCGAAATGCTTTAAGTTTCAGCCCCTTTAAGAAAAGTAGATAAGTATTTTGCTTGGTAATAAAATATTAAAAGAATTACAGGTTGAATAATTGTAGCTGTGTTTAAATAGGCTTGACCATAGTTGCATTTCTAAACTATTTCATACAGTTGCATTTTTAAAAATGTGCAGTGTACTTTACATTTACTGTAGTAAAACGGCACATTTTTATGCATTTTCTAATTTATTAATGCAAATTGCAGTTAAGGTTTCAAGGTAAATATTTTAAAAGACAATAGACAGCTAAAAGGCTTTAAACAGCATTTTTATTCTAGTGTTGAAGAATCTGAAGGCAAATAGCAATAATTAAGTGTAGTTACTAGGTAAATAACAATCCTTGAATAAATCCTTGATCAAATAACTGGCTTTGTTGTGGCAGAAAACTACCTGTTTGAATATATAGTTTTACATTATATATTACCATTATTCCAGGTTAAATAAATAATATATCATACAAGTGGAATGTTTAAAAATAGCTTAATGCCACCTAAGTTTTATAATGCAGATATAACAAATCAGCTATACAATTTATTAAATAAAATTTATTTTAAAAGTCAAAAGAATTGTCTAATAAAGTACGAGATTTCAAATGTTTATGTTTGAAGGATAGCAAAAATTAAAATTTTAAATACAAATAAATACATTTCTTTTTTTTTCTGTCGACCGCGGACTCTTATTTTGACATAAGACTGTTTTTTTTGACACATCCGCCGTTTTACGGAAGTCCGTGTCGCACCTCTTCTTCGGATTGACAACAAAATAAGCAGGAGTGAAACTGAAATCGTAAACATGCGTCGATTATCGATCAGCTGAAGAAGATTTGAGCTGTCATGGACTTTTAAAGTTGTGTCAGTGAGGCAGCAGGATGGAGGAGATGGAGGAGGACCCGCTGGAGAGGATTGAGGATGATAATCATAACTGTGGCGCTGCTGAGGGTGTGTGTGTGAGTGTGTGTTCACCTGAGCAGGTGTGTGTGGATTATGATTCCAGCAGCGAGTCCGACAGTTCGGCCAAATCTGCGTCTAACAGCGCCGCGCTGCTGCTCAACTCGACCTCCAAGTTCCGTAAGTTACACCTCTGAACACCCCACCTACAAATACCGTCGTACAGTGATGTGTCAGATGGCAACACCAAGGTTCTTTGATATATAAGTTACCATGGTACTAAATTCATGTACCATGGTATTTCAAGGTACTGCCAAGAACATGTCCAAAATTCGTAACGTTAGTCGTAATACATTAATTATATATATTTATTTATTTATTTAATGATTTACATGTAAATATATATATTTATTTATTTATTTATTTATTTATTTATTTATTTTTAGAATTATTTTAAGATTTTTCTATTTAATTTTTTATTAATTATTTGATGAGTGTATATATATATATATATATATATATATATATATATATATATAGATAGATAGATAGATAGATAAATTAGAATTATTTAAAAAATAATTGTTAGAATTTAAGATTTTTTTATTTTATTATTCTTTGAATAGAATATTTTATATACATACATGTATGTATAATATATATAATCTATTCATCAAAGAATTAAAAATAAAAAATTAAAATAATTTATTAAAATAATTATTACATAAAATATTCTGTTTACAAAATAATTAAAAATAAAATTAAAATAAAGAAATTCTTAAAATTATTTATATATATTAGAATTACTTAATAAAAAGATTTTTTTATTTTGTTTTTTATTAATTCTTTGATGAATTGAATATTTTATGTACATAAATGTATAATATATATAATCTATTCATCATAGAATTAAAAATAAAAAATCTTAAAATAATTATATATATATATATATATATATATATATATAATATTAGTCATCATGTTATTACCTTGTTTCCATGTCTAAAATGGAAACAAGTCTAAAAAAAGTATTGCTATGTCCAAAAACACAGCATCACACATGTACCTTGTTATAATGACATTGCACTGAATACGGTAATATTTAAGCACCACGGTACTGCTAAAATGCTTATTTTTGTATGAAGTAGAGAAGAGTAGTTTATTAAAAGCCTCATCCTTCAGTAAATGTCATGTGTGAGTCGCTTCTGTTCGTTTGACCCTGATGTTCATGTGTCTAGTCTTGAACGCAATGACAGCAGAAGACTACAGGACAGTTTATTGGCCAAAACTAGAGAGAGCCATTGAGCATCTGCTCACTCAAAGCCCAATGGACCACATCTCCATCTCATACGAACAGATCTACAGGTTAGTGTTACTGGAGTTAAAGGAGCGAAACTCCTCTGGCCACAGAATCAACATGCTGCTCGTATTTGTTTTTTTAGTTCATACTAGTAATATGTCTTTTTTGTTTTCTCCTCTTCCAGTCACGTGTATAAGTGCGTGTGCCAACAACACTCAGAGCTCCTCTACAATGACTTAATGTGGAAGATCACGTCTCATCTAGAACAAGTGTCTTCTGAGCTACAGGTCAGTATATCCACACAATTAATCCTGTGAGTAAAGTGTTAAAGTGAGCTTTTAAAACACATACTGCAACACTGAAATCATTCTTTCACATTCAAATGAAGTGTTTGTGATTTTTACATTGATATACATGACAAAATATGACTTTTAGATAAAAGAAGCAAAATAATACATGCATAAATATTTTATTATAGGTAAGTAATTTTTATTAATGCATTAAAAATTAACATTAAAAATAATATTTTAAAATATTTAAGACTTTTTTATTATTTTTATTGTTTTTTAGAAAAAAATACATGCTAAAATAAAATTATTTATAATTAAAATGTTCATAAGTTACTTTGTACAAACTTTTTTTAATTTTACTTATTTGATACATTTTCTATTTTATTAACATTTGTAATTTAGTTTTTATTTGTAAAATGTTTTTTTAAGAAAAAAACAAAGTAATAAATTAAAATTAAAATATGTTAATAAAATTAACTTTTTTATTAAAGCTTATACATTTTTTTTTAATAAAAAAGTAATTTTTTATTACACTTAAAATAACAAATTTATACATGGAATAATATACGTTTTAGATATAAGAAGCAAAATAATGCATGTATAAATATAAAATATTTTAAAAGTCATTTTTCTTAACGCATTTAAAATAACATTTTTAAATAGTTTTATTTTATTAAGACTATTTATTGTTTTTTATTGTTTTTTTTCTAAGAAAAAATAATAAAACATAATACATGCTTAAAATTAAAATGTTCATAAAAATTACTTTGTATAAACTTTTTATTCACTTTATTTTTTGATTAATTTTCTATTTTATTAATATTTTTATACATTTGTAATTAAGTCTTTTTTTGTAAAAATGTTTTTTTTACAAAAAAGAAACAAACTAATCAATTAAAATACATATTTAAAATATGTTAATAAAATTTACTTTTGTATTAAAACTGATCATTTTTTATTTAATTAATTGTATTAATATTTTTATTAATTTTTATTTAGAATTTTTATTAATCTGGGGTGCAGGGACTGAAAATGGCCAGTAGTTGTGTCGTGAAACTCTGATCAGAGAATCTAGTCCATCATAATAAAATGCTGCTGTTCATCTCCTCTCTTCTGAAGGCCAGCCCACCAGAACATTTGATTGAAAACTTCAACCTGGCTCTAACGCAGTACACTGCCGCCCTACACTGCATCGTTCCCGTCTTCATCTATATGGTAAAGTGCAGACAGTCTGTGTTTTGGAATGTAATTTTTAACTTTCATTTAAATTCTGTGTTAATCTGCCTTTGAACACAATTTTGTTAAAGAACAAGTTCTACATTGAAACCAAGCTGAACCGAGACCTGCGGGACGACCTTATGAAGCTCTTCTCAGATCATGTAGCAGAAAAACACGTCAGCATGTTACTGCGTGAGTGCAAATCATTTGAAGTGTGTCAGAAGATTCGTTGTGCCAGTGTTGTTTATATTACTGCACAGTTTGTAGAGTATAAAGAAGAAATGCACACATCTGATTATCGCACTCCTAGTGGAACTTTGCAAATACATTAATTCAAGTGTTCATTTTTTTTTCTCAGCTCTTCTTAAAAAGGCTCATTCCATGCCATTTCAAGTCAAACCGTCAACTATGGAGAGTGTTGTGAAAGGTCTTTACACCCTCCGGCCAGGTAAAATGGTTTTTACTGAAGTGTTTTGGCTTTAATGCAGGTGCAAATTTACTAATGCCGGGTACAAACTGCATGATTTTCAAAATTGTCGTCGGATCGCTGTTCTTCTCACGCTACATGACTGTGCATTGGCGCCTCTCTCAGATCACGTCTTTGATAATACACACTACACAATTGTCTCTCACATGAACGAGCACCGAATTGCCTGTGATTTAAAGGTGCAATATGTAAGATTTTTTGTCCGCTAGAGGTCGCTAGAGGCCTATTCAAAACAAAGGCGTAGCTTGATGACGCCAAGTTTGAGCCGGAATCTTGGGACATGTGGTCTTCACATCACAGCTGGTGGAAAATAATCGGGATAGGACTCAGTGAAGAAATCATGTTTATGGATGCAATTATTAACGTTACTGTAGTATGAAGCAGAGCAGGACCGAGTGTTGTGGGAGCTGAACGAGGCCGCTGGAGCGATTGTGCAACACACGCCTCACAAGCAGAGGAACTTTTATTATGCCACAGTCGCCGGCGCTGCTTCCGCTTTTCTGGTCATGAGTATGAGGTAACACAGCTCTGTTTATCATATTAGATACATTTGAGTGTGTTGAAAATGATGTTATAACGTTACTCTGTGTATTCGCTCGGCGGCTGCTGAGACATTTGTTGCACACTTCAGTAAGCTAGATCGATTTTAGAATATCATATTAAATGCTGGATGGCTTGTGTTGATAAATGGCATGGAATTACTTTTAAAACGTATTGTATGATAGAGAAAATGCTGTATTACTGTTACTAAAAATAAAGCTGCATCTGATTATAGTATGTTAGCTACTTCACAAAATAGTGTTTTTCTCTGAGGCATGGTAAAGCATGGTACACGCAAAAAATCAAGAATATTAGATTTAAACAATAAGACTAAACGTGTTGAGCTATATAACAATAATTAGTTTTCTGTCTATAAATATATCAAAACAGTTGTTCCCTTGTCTATTAAAACATGTAATATATTAAAGTGTCTTTGATGTTTCCATGGTTTCTAAAAAAACAGGAAACCGAGGGTAACACGGGTATGACGCAATTGACAGGCGACTCCTCACACGTCCCGGAGCCTTGGTTAAAATCGCGATTTTTCTCACGATTTACAAATAGTTGGAAACATTTGGGATATTGTAAGTACTCGAGTGAACAAAATATATAACACTGGCCTAGTGGTTTTTGGATATTTTACTGCAAAAATCTTACATATTGCACCTTTAAGGCATTTGTCTGCGATTTCCACAAAACTGTCGGCGAGTGGAAATCAGGGCTAAAATCGTGCAGTGTGTAACCGGCATTAGAGACATCTACACCTGGACAGAATGCATCGCTGTGTCTGTAATCCTGAACTGAGCTTCAGTTGATGATCTATATTCATTTACAGACAAGTTCAGTGGTTTTGTTTTGTGTCAGAGCAACGCTGTCATTGGTGTTTGTCTCATGTTTGTCTTTCACAGATCCAACAGGCTTTGCATGTAACAATTCGTACTGGAGAAATGTTTGGTTATGCAAATATCACTTTTACCTATGTACATTTCACCTATGTACCTTTTTCACCTTTTCCGTATGTGTTTCATGTGTTGCTGCTTTTTCCAAAAAAAACAAAATTATATATATATATATATATATATATATATATATATATATATAGGCTATATAACTATATTTATAGTGGCCTTAAAAGTATTTGAAAAAAGTATTTGGACACTTTCGTTTCGTCACACTGAAAAATGTCTTGATTTTTACATATATGGTAACACTTTAGTTTAGGGTCTAATTCTCACTATTAACTAGTTGCTCATTAGCATGCATATTACTAGGATATTGACTGTTTATTAGTACTTATAAAGCACATATTAATGCCTTATTCTGCATGACCATATTCTGCATCCCTTAAAGGGATAGTTCACCCAAAAATGAAAATTTTGTCATAATTTACTCACCCTCAAGTTGTTCCAAACCAGATCTGTTTGGTTACTAACATTTCTTCCAAATATCTTCCTTTGTGTTCAACAGAACAAAAAAATGTATACAGGTTTGGAACAACTTGAAGGTGAGTAAATTATGACAGAATTTTCATTTTTGGGTGAACTATCCCTTTAATCCAATACCTAAACTAACTACCTTACTAACTATTAATAAGCAGTAATTAGGAGTTTATTGAGGCAAAAGCCGTAGTTAATAGTGAGAATTGGACCCTAAACTAACTTGTGACTAATATAGGGAAGCACGATATATCAGCCACAATATCGGTATCCGCCGATATGTGTTCATTTTTAATGTTATCATTATCGGCCCGATAAGAAAATTTAGCCAATATATTAAAGCTGATAAAAAATTGATGGATTTCCTTCAGCTGAGACACTTCAGATGTGCACTGTTCACCATGATGGTTTTGAATTACTTGAAAAATGATTGATATCATTTCAGAAAGGAAAATACAAGTCTGTCATATAGGCTACATAATATTATAATGACCTTATAATCATGTGTTTGGGACATGGCTTTTAATGGTGAGACTTTTGGTTTTGCAGTCAGGCTCTCAAAAATTATATAAAAATTTGGATTTAGATTTATCTGCCAATATATCGGTTATTACTTTCAAATATAAAGAATTATCGGTTATCGGACAAAATTTTAAGAAAAAATAAATAATAATTAGATTTTTCTCCCCAAAAATTCCTTAAATTAGGACATAGACTTATGTTTATTCATCTAATGAGTTGTAAAGACACTTGCAATTAATCCAACTGAATGTATTAATCCATTGACAGCCCTATAAATGCCCTTTAAAATGTCACTGTATCAAATCACTGTTCAGAGTTTGAATTGTTCTGAATGCACAATAATCACAAATCACTTTGGAAACGAATTCAAATTGCTTTCAAGCCAAAGATTTCCATCTCTAACATATCATTTCTTTATAAAATTCACCACAGTAGTGTATGATGGGAGATGTCATTATAGCCATATGCTTTTTCCCCTCTAGACTGGGTTCCTCTTGCTCCGGCTCTGTTTTCGAGATTCATTCCTCAGATCGATCCTCCTGCTCTGGAGTCTCAGCTCCCGTATTACGCTGCTCAAGACAAAAAACTGCAGATGGAGCTTTATCAGAACGGCTTCTCCAGGTAATGCTGTCTGCGAACCTCTGGTTATGTCTGCAAATTATGCTAAATAATATGACTAACTTGACCTGACCCATTGTTTCGCAGGGGTGATCAGTCGCGGAAGCGAGCGAGTGAAGAATCGTGACAGTGAAGTGGATTTTTACACTACTTCAGCCGGCTGAAAGACACAGACATGCCCGAACAGAGACGATTCATCTGTTTATACAGTCCTTTGGGAATTCTCGGATATTTTGAGGATTCTCAAAAGCATTACAGAACTACACAAACATGAGCATCATCACTAATAGCCTTCAGTGTGCATGTGGAGACACTTGGGTTTCTGGCCAATGAGCATTTGCAGATGTCCGGTTATAAAGAAGATGGATTCATGGAAATGCTCTTTTCTCTTGTTCTGGTTTTGTTTCACAGAATTCATCATTTTTCCAGGTTTATTTGTCCAATTGAGCATGCAGGCTGTTTTTCCTTTCTACTTTTAAGTTATTTTTCCCTTACCTTGTCATTCAGTTTGCTGCGATATCATGTGGTTTCAGAACGTATGGTTTAGGAGTGTTATAGTGTGACCGGCGTGAGACTGCAGTAATGTGATGTTGGATCCAGGTTGTTTTGCAAGTGATGAATGAAGGTATTCCGAATCCAGATTACCTACTTATTTTTTTAATTTTATTTTAGGATCACTACTGTAGTTTTATTCAATCGGACACACTTTTATCTGATGACCATATTACCTAATAATGACGTGCCTTTGGCTATTCGCCTTCGTTTTAGAGTTTTTAAGTGAAAATGTGATCTGTAAATCAATCATTTATTATGACAACTGTTGATTTTTTTTTTTTTTTTTTTGCATCAGTAGATTATCTAATATTTGGGGGGGGGGAAGTCACACATTGAATCTGGAGCCACAGCAGTTTGTGAAAAACCACACGTATAAAAGACATATGAAATCCAGGTGTAATATAAAGGGCTGCTAGTAATTTATCTGGAATAAATACACGACACTGAAACAAGAATTGTGTATAATAACTTTCATTAAGTCAATAACAAACAGTATTAAATAATATAATGCTAAATTGATCTAGTTAAATATTTTCATATTTGAATATACATGAAGTATATTGAAGCATCATATAATGCGATGAGTAAAAAAAATAGGGATGCGCCAATATTTGGCCGATACCGATAACCGATAATTCTTTATATTTGAAAGCTGGTAACCGATATATTGGCCGATAAATCTAAATTTTTCAAAACCAAATTTTTCTATAATTTTTGAGAGCCTGATTACAAAAACAAAAGTCTCACTATTAAAAGCCATGTCCCAAGCACACAATTATAATGATGTTGTCGTTATAATTTTATGTAGCTTTTATGACAGATTCAAACCATTTCAAACCCGTTCATGGCAAACATTATTTATCGGCTTTAATATATCAGCCAAATTTTCTTAACGGGTCGATAATGATAAAATTAAAAATGAACATATATCGACCGATACCGATAACCGATAATTCTTTATATTTGAAAGCCAGTAACCAATATATTGGCCGATAAATCTAAATCAAATTTTTTTAATATAATTTTTTAGAGCCTGATTACAAAAACAAAAGTCTCACCATTAAAAGCCATGTCTCACACACACAATTATAATGTTCTTGTTATAATTTTATGTAGCCTATATGACAGACTTGCGTTGTATGTTGTACTTAACTGCATTTTGATTTTTGAAGTGATTCCAATCATTTCAACTAATTCAAAACCATCATGGTGAACAGTGCGCATCTGAAGTGTCTCAGCTGGAGCAAATAATCCATTATTTATCGGCTTTAATATATCGGCCAAATTTTCTTATCAGGCCGATAACGATAAAATTTAAAATGAGTATATATTGGCCGAATACCGATAACCGATAATTCTTTATATTTGAAAGCCAGTAACCGATATATTGGCTGATAAATCTTAAATCCAAATTTTTATATAATTTTTGAGAGCCTGATTACAAAAACAAAAGTCTCACCATTAAAAGCCATGTCCCAAGCACACAATTATAATGATGTTGTCGTTATAATTTTATGTAGCCTATATGACAGACTTGCACTGTACTTAACTGAAATATGATTTCAATCATATTTCAAGCAATTCAAAACCATCGTGGTGAACAGTGCACATCTGAAGTGTAATAATCCATTATTTATCGGCTCTAATATATCGGCCAAATTTTCTTATCAGGCCGATAATAATAAAATTAAAAATGAACATATATCGGCTGATACCGATATGGTGGCCGATATATTTTGCATCCCTAGTAAAAATATTTTAAAGTGAGTAGGTAGCAAAACATATTGATCACCATCTTCAGAGTGTTATGGATAATTCCTGTTTAACTCATCCTAAAAACAGTTCAACTAAAGTCGGGTATGTGTAAAATAATCTTTTTGAAGATAATTTCATTACAAAACATTGTATGAAAAGAGTAAAACGGCAAGCTGAACACTTGAAAATAAACAGTTATCACCAAAATGTTTGTTCTCACCTGTTTCTTTTATTTTATAGTTAGAATATAAAAGCATGATCGAAATCCATCAAGATGTACATTTTTCCCGTTGCAATAATGAGAATTTGATGGTAAATATCACAGTGCGCAAGACTTAAAGCCTTTATACATCATGCATTATCAAAGTGTTTTTAATGCATTAATTATGCCTTGTAATGCATTTTATAATGCATTGTATGATCTCATGAATAATTGTAACCACAGTTATAATACATTATAATACTTATGTCACGCCTTTAGAAAGTATTAAATCACATGACAAACAATCAATTTCAGATGTAACAACCAGTCTGCAAACATAATGCATTTTAACTTTGTTACAATTATTTATGAAAAGATATAATGCATTATAACGTACATTATGAATACCTTTTTTTTTTTTTTATAATTGTATATACATAAAGGCTTTAAGTAAAGTGTTACAGAAAATCATAATTGTCCTCAGAACTGGCCGAGAAAAGAAGAAGAGTGGCCAAAAATAAATAAATATATAGCTGCGAGCAGCAATTATTGGAGTTCAAGCACTTTAAGGCCTTTCAGAACATGCGTAAAAAGGTATTATGTTTTATTTAGCAAGCATATAACCACTCAGATCATAGATCCAACACAGGCAATTTACCATAGGAAATATATAGTTTTTAAAGCTTTTTAACAGTTATCGAGGTTGAGCCAAAAACCTAGGACTAGTTCGCCAAAGTTGGTTTTTGAAATAATCTCCAATATTTAACGAACGATTCGATGGACAGCGGCGGTCCTAGAGGCAAAGTTGCTCAGAATGAGGAGTTCTACCATGTGGTACGAATGTCGTGTATACACGCGCATTTGAAAAATGTGAAGGCACCCCCTGGTGGCCGATTTCTTGCGAATTTCTAACAGGCCTCTAGGGCCGTGAGTCAAACAGGCACAGTGAGTTTTGTTCCGATCGGCCTCTGTTAATCTTGTGTGATAACTGCTCAAACTTCATTGGCCGATGGCGGACATGTTTTTAGAAATACATCGATGTCCTCATAGACGATCATGGCACCTTAGACAAAGACACTGCATGCCAATTTTCAAGTCAATCGGACAAACGGTGAATTAGTTATAGCCGTTTTCATGTTTTTTCATGTTATAGCGCCACCAAGTGGGCAGTCGCAATGTCCTTTTTCATGTGACCATAGAATGAGCTCTTACATAGGTGTGCCAAGTTTGCTGAAAATATCTCATTCCGTTCACGAGTTATAGCCATTTTAGTGGCTCTGCCCACTTCAAACGTTTTGGCGGCCCTTAGGGGCCGTGAATCGAAAATTCAACATTTTTTTGATAACTATTGACAAGCAGACTCCAGAGAATCTCGCTGCACTGGTTTGGTTCCGATTGCGATTTCGTACTTTTGTCCGCTGTAGCGCCCCCGTCAGGCCGATTGGGGTGAGCCTTGGTGACGCTGTAGATCCTGCTGATCCTTGGAAAATTTAACAATTACAATTTCAGCGTGACGCACTTGAACCCCTAATGAATGTTCAAAATCATCTGTGCTTGCATGCAAACTTAAAACTCTCCTTTTTGCCCTATTATTTCTAGTTAACGCCCATAATGCACTGCTCCTGTGCCCTCCAGAATGTCGTAGGTGCTCCACCAAGATTCTCACCGTCCAATGAGGAGGGCTCATTCCCTGGCACACGCTTCAAATCCCTCCACCTCCCTTCAAATAACCTGCCACCGACACGCTGACGAATGTTTCTGCTTTATGGTGACAGGTTGCTCAGGCAGGCCATTGCTGTGCCGCTGCTGCTGCTGTAAACTCAAGGTTAACTTTGCTCAAGACTAGGAAAACGCTCTGGCAGCTGCGCTCAGGCCGTCTGGAAAGCTGGAATTTAAGTGGATTGTAAGCAGGTGCAGTAGATCTACTCATTGTGGAGCAGAACGTTCACACTGAAGTCAAAGGTAAAGCACCTTGTTATCTGATGACCTACACGTCTCACTGCATTGCCTTGATTTCATTTAATGCATGCCAGTACATTTTAAAGGCACACTCTTAAATTTGTTTGCATCCAGCTGTGTATATAAGTTTGTTCAGGCACAGTCAGTTTCTATTTTAGATTGGTGTGCCATAATGTTCCTTCCTAGTAAATCATGTACACAAGAAATATACATGGAATATTTAGTGGATCATTCTGCTTTTGGAAATGACCAATATGATGTTTGGATTTATAGTGTTGTATTTTGTTCATGTAAAGTGAGCCCTTACTATAATTAGCTATGACGGGGGGGCTGGAGTGTGTTTGCCCTGGATTAATGCACACAACAGCTGCCCGGACAGGTCTGTTGGAAGGGCATCGCTGCTTCTGTTAATTGCTCTGATTTGAGTGTCAGTACCATCTGCAGGCATATCCCGTTTCTGGATTCAATAACAACAGGAGGCCAATGGTGAAAGCCTTTCTCAAAGTTTGCTAGGAAGATCAAAATGTTTTGGGTCATAATTAGATGTCTTTAATTATATGTACTTGCATTCGTGTTGTATTTCTATTGCAAAACACTTGTGCTTCTGTTGAGGTGGGATACAGATAAGGTTAGGACAGGGAAGGGTATTTATTTAAGGTATTAATTATTGGTGTAAGGGTATTAAGGGTATTAATTATTGGTGTAATCACACAAATCAATTAGAGATGTTATTACATGCAGGTATTTTTTAAATACACATATGATGTAAAATCATTGCATTAAATGATTAGTTACATAAAAGATAAAGACACTTAATATAAAGTGGGACCGTGTTTTGATATTGGACTTTTGGACTGTTTTTGTGACATAAAAACTTCAAAAACATCCAACCTAGATGAAAATCCAACTTTGGAATATGTTATGCATGCATACTAATTCCTATGGTCATAGAAAACCTGGAAATATCAGGACATTTTATAGCTGTCATTTTCAGGCCTGGTGAAAACATGGAAATGAATGAAATCTTGAAGTGAATATGATTTTTTCTTGTTGTGCTCTGCACTAAAATTCTTTGTGATTGCGGTCTTGTTAGAAATGATTTTTAAAAATCCATATCCAGTTATCAAAAATAACTGGAGAAGTCATGGATATACTTTGATCTGATATTCAGGACTTTTCAGGATATTTAACAATTGATCTCATGTTTTAAGAGGAATTCTGATTGTAGTGGCAGAAAAATCTCCAAAACATCCAAACCAAATGCTTCAAATTCAGCTGCGTTTTCATAGTTTTAATAATTGGCTTTTATTCTCTGGAAATATGAAGTGTGTTGGAATGTTTAAGTTGAAAATATTATGCATGAAGGGTTCACATGGTAACAGAATACCTGGAAATATCAGAAAAATGTTATAATAGTCATTTTTTTAGGCTTGGAGAAGACATGGAAATTCATACAAACTTATAGTAATTAAGAATTTTTCTAGTTTTGCTCATATATATATAGAAACACACACACTTTAAATTATTGCATTAAACTGAATTAATTTCTGCAAGTAGGCATGATATTTATTCAGATATGTAAGACTAACTTATTGAAAGCTACTCTTTTAGATGGTTATAAATTACACTATCACAGTCAGTTAGCAGAAAGCATTAAAAAATTACATGCTTCCCTTTAAGCACCTTTGCCAAATGTGCAAAAATTGGGTAACACTTTATTTCGGTGGTCCACTTCAGACATTCAGCTATCTATAAGTACACTGTAAATACACTGAATAAGTTGGTGAAACTCAAAAAATGTGAGGCAATCAGGTGCCTCAAATTTTTTAAGTTAAGAAATTCAAAGTTTAAGTAAGCAGAACTGGTCGAATTTTATTGTGTACTCATATATTTTAATTTTTCTTAACTTGAAATATTTGAGTATACCAATTTGTACATTTAACTTAAAATTATCATGTAACCTCAATGTAAACATTTGATTAGTGTAAACTTAGAGTACTATAACAAGCTAATTCAGGAAAGGCTAACTTGCTAATTTGCTCATGTTAGCAATAGCATGGTATAGTACCTGCTGAATGAGTACAGCAATATAAAGCATTTAACATACTTGCTCTCAAACTAAGCTGCATGCACCACTTGTCACTATGATGGTAACTCTCACGTTAATAGAAACTCTATAAAAACATTATATAACACTTGATTTTAGCATTTACTCTCCCTTTCAAGTGCAATGGGCAAAGCATGCTGGGAAATGGAAATCCCAGCCCAGTTTCAGTCAAACTTAAGTTTGTCTAAATTAAAAGAATTAATTTCATAAAACTCAAAACTATGAAACTGTTCAGTTTACTTAAAATATCAGTTCTGTGAACTTGAAAGAAAAAGAAAGTGCTAAATACTCATAAATGTTAATTTGACTGAACTAATTTGTGTAATTTAAGTTTGTCCTACTCAAACTAATTAATTATTTTGAGCGTTGGGGTTTACAGTGTAACTCCATGTCAACTAGCAGTCATTAGAGTATTAGTAGACTGTCTGCTTAATATCTGCTAACTCTTTATTTTGATGCTTCACCAACAGACATTCTGCTGACTACAAGTAACTTTGCATCTACACTGTAAAACCGAACAGTGAAATTCATTAAATTAAATGAGTTAGTTTCACTCAAATAATAATGGAAGTTCAATGTACTTAATAGAAAAAAGTTGCGCAAACTCAAAATTTGATTGTAGTAAGCTGAACTTAATATGATTGAGTTGCAGCAGATTTCTAATTCCCAGCATGCTTTGCGTCAGACTGTATAAGGAAAATAAATGTTGTAAGTAAGTGTTATTTTGTGTGATTTTATACAAGATTAACATAGGGAAACATAAGTTATTGTTTAATATTGGGTTATATTGGGATTTACAGGGGCTTCTGTTATGTTAGTTTTGTAGGGTTACCATTGTGGTGAAGAGCAGAGCCTGTGATTAGTAGGGGTGCAAAGGGGTGGAAAATTTCCGAAAACTTTCCACCCCTTTGCATCCCTAGTGATTAGGTTGAGGATGGGCTGAAAAACTTTTAAGACTGCATATACTGTATGTTGTTTGATTATATACATGCAAGTATATAATGATAGTCTCTTTGATAGTTATAATAGCATGTGTTATCTAACATGTAACCAAGATCTGAATGTGATGTTTATGTAAATGAACTGTATGTAATTAACATTATGATGAGTTGGGCGAGGCTGAGAACTGTGGGAGCAAAAGGAATGCCGGTGACGTGATTGTTAATGAGAGACACCTGTGCATAACCCAGGCCTTGCTCCGCTTCCGCGGCTCTCGGCCCCACCCCACTTTGTCACAAAAATTTTAAGTTTACTTAAATGTTTTGAGTATTCTGAACTTATTGAGTTTCACAGTGTAACAGTCTACTAATACTCTGAAGAGAGTTAGTTGACATTACTTATAGATTGCTGAATGTCTCTAAAGTGGACCACCGAAATAAAGTGTAGCCAAAAAATGTCCCTTAATGTCCCTAATCTTTGTCATTTTGTTTCCAGCATCATGCAGGAGAACAACATGGATCAGCCCACGTCCTTATCGCAGCTTTTACGGGAGAGTTACCTGGCTGAAGCCAGAGCCCACCACAGACACGGCGAACCCAGCTGTATCGACACCCCTCGACGTCTGGTGTACGGGACGCTCAAAGAGAGAGCAGATGATTCCGGTGGGAAAGTGGAAGCTCAGTTTCCGGACTTGTCTGCCTTCCTGAGCCAAGAAGAACTGGACAAGAGTGTCGATCTGGCCTGCAAAGCAATCAGCAATGATCCCCGAGAACGTGAGGAGAGATGCCCACAAATGAGCCATTACAATGTTCCTTCCAACAAACCCACTCCAGAAATGGAGGTCGTGTCGGAGAGACAATCAATCCAGCCCTCAATCCAAGAAAACACGATAAGGAACGTCAGAAGTACCAGGGAACCTGCGGCAGATTTCAAAAGACCCCAAAGAAACGCTCCTTATGGCTTGGAGACGCAATCCAAGAAGGAGTTCCTCAATAAGGCTGCTGACTTCATAGAGGAGCTTTCGTCTCTGTTTAAGTCCAACAGTTCTAAGCGAATTCGCCCTCGTACTTGCAAATCGCACCGGAGCCGATACCAGAACAAAGCCCAACTTGATGGCACTTCGTACTCCATTAATGCAGAAGATAGAGAAAGGCCGATTCTACTTAACCAAGAAATGGAGGAGCCAATGGAGATCAATCCAGTCACGGAGGAGCTGTATGATGCAGAGGATCCCCAGGAACCGGAGCCACCGTGCTGAAATAGAGTGTGAAGCACCGGCTCTGATAGAACCGGAGGAACCCGTGTGTGAACCTCCACACTTTATACAGAAACTCAAAAGCAGGGAAGTTCCTGAGGGAAGTAAAGTCCAGTTGGATTGTATCGTCAGAGGGCTGCCTGCTCCTGAAGTTCGGTGAGTTTCTCTTTTATTGATGTAAATATAGTAATTAGTGATGTTTTCTAAGTCAAGCATTACTATTACTATTGCTCAGACAGAAAGCAGTCACATAGCAACTGCATACACTCTATATAGAACCTTAAAGGGTTCTGTCAGGCACTTCATATATCGAACCTTTTAGGGGTTCCAATCATGGGATCATTTTTAGGGCGCGATTTTAGGACCCTATTGGAATTGCTAGGTTATTGTTTCTTCTCCGAATTGAATCACATTTTTGAGAGCCTATATATGCTCAAAAACTCATGAAACTTTGCACATGCGTCAGAAGTGGCGAAAATTTTCGTATGACATGGGTTTCAGAATTAGGTGTGGCAAAATGGCTCGGTAGCGCCACCTACAAAATTTCACCGAAGCACCCCTCGTGCTACATTTCACGTACAAGTATGAAATTCAGTACACACATGTAACAGCCCAATGAAGATCAGATCAAGGTCATATTTGGTCAGTCTAATCTAAAGGCCTTTGCAATGTTAAATTCCGAAGATCTAGAGTTTTCGCTGAAGGGCGTGTCCATGGTGGCCTGACAAAGTCTGATGTTTCGCCATTAAACAGGAAGTTGTTGTAACTCTGGCATACAATGTCCGATCTTCCCCAAACTTCACATGTGTGATTAGAATCCTGGCCTGAAGACATCTACATGCCAATATTCAGTTAGTCATAGCACCACCTGCTGGAAGCAGGAAGTGTGGCACATCAAAATGACTTTGCTATTTTTATCCTCTATTTACCCACTTAAATGCATGTCGCCCACTATTCACTGTTTTCCTAAGGCCACCGGTTGGCGGTGGCCCCAGGTACGAGGGCCCTTTCAACAGCTGCTTGCAGCTTTGATATGGATTTAGTTTTACTTAATGAATTTTGTTTTAATTCATTTTTAATTTAAGTTAAATTTTATGAATTAAGCAGCTTATAAACATTTTATCAATAGAAAAAATTTAAATAACCTTTTAAACATGAAAGTCTTATGCAGTTCTAGTATCATAATTAAGTATTAAGTATCAAGTATCATAGAGTTCTATATAGAACCTCATTAAACCTTTTTTCTAAGAGTGTAGCAACGTGCTAAAAGCAGTCAGTAAACCTTAAAGGGGACATATCATGAAAATCTGGCTTTTTCTGTGTTTAAGTGATATAATCTGGTCCCCGGTGCATCTGCCAACCCAGAAAACATGAAATGAACAACCCAGTAAATTTGTTTTGGCAAGCCTTTCTCTGCAAACATGTGAAAAAAACGACCCGCAACGCTGGATTTGCACAAAAGATTAACATGACGGCACATGCTAGTCGATGAGTTGAATCAACTCCACAGCAACTACATAAATTTATCCACTAACCGTTCAGAAGCGTCCAGTTTCATTCTAAAAGTTGTAACTTCTTCCTGAGTCTCTCCATCAGTGTCGACTCCGGTTTGAACAATGTAAGGCTGAACACCGTTACTGACAATCCTCATTTTGGCTGCGTGAGATTCTCCAGCTTTGTTGTTGGGCAACCGAAGCGCGAGCTGTTAAAGCTCCGCCCTCTTCTGGAAAGGGGGCCAGGAGCAGCAGCTAATTTGCATTTAAAGGGACACACACAAAAACGGCACGTTTTTGCTCACAGCCCAAATAGAGGCAAATTTGACAATTCTGAGCACACCAGAGACTTGTATTACATCTTGTGAAAAGGGGCATAATAGGTCCCCTTTAATTGCAATTATAATGTAATGTATAATGTAAATGTAAATATATATATATATATATATGCTAAAGGGAATTGCATTATGAAAAATCTAGTTTATCACACATATAGCACAAAGAGGTCTTCTGAAAGCTGACCATATAACATGCAGTCTGAGCTCAGCCTTTCTAATTTTGCCACAGTGGAAATATGATGCTATGAGAATGCAGGCAAAATTAATGTCCTACATCTTCAGTACAGCACAGTTAGCCAATGAGTACAAGAGTAAACAAATTACTAAATGGGTACATCAGTGCAGATATGATAGATTTTTGCAGCAGTGTTTACTTGGGTACAATGACTCAATTTCTGTTCCATAATTAAAATAAACCACACAAAATGAGCGCCACTTCCTTACAAAATAACCAACTTATACCACAGTAGTACGTTATCAATGCAGTGTTATATTAGTATTATTTATATATACTATATACTATATTATAGTATTTATTAATATTTTGAATTTTTTTTTTTATATTTTCAGTTTTCAAACATTTAATATACATATATATTTTTAGTTTTACCTTTTGCATCTAATACTCTTACTATATTTCAGCTTTATTTCAATTAAAGAAAACGATTTTTAGTATTTTTAGTTTTAGTAAATTAGAATATTGTTTGATATAGACAGTAAGTATAAGTTTAATGATTTCTTTACTCTTTTATAGTGAGTGTGTTTTGCATGAAACATGTTTATGTCTACAAAAAGCTGCAGAGGAAGAGAAATCAAAGACGTTTAACAGTACCTTCGGACTTGAGCCTGGATGAGTTTTAAAGGCTGATTATCTTTCAGTCTCTCATAACTTGTAAAGCCTTAAAGCACTGTATGACTCAGATTGTGGAAATGTGCTGCTCCAGCCATGATATTCAGCTTGTGTTCTCTGGAAACTGAACATCTCTCATAATACTCATGGTTTAGTGTTACAGTGTGATAGGTGGTGTTGTTATAGTGTAAAAGATTGGGAAATTTTAGCTACAACTAGACTTAATAATATGTAATGTACATATTCTCTGTTCAGTTATGATTTAAAACTTACTAAAATAAGTCTGGATGAACTTATTGATCTTTTGCATATAATAACTTAATAGAAATTGATCATGAATTTAATGTTTTTGCATTTAATAACTTATTATAAATTGATCATACATATAACTTTTTTTGTAATAAATGAATTAATATAAATTTATCACGCTTTTTACGTTTTTTTGCATTTAATAATTTAAATTGATCATGTGTTTTAACGTTTTTGCATTTAAAATTTAAATTTATCACGCATGTAACTTTTTTGCATTTAATGACTTTATATTTATTGATTATACATTTAGCATTTTTGCTTTTAATAACTAAATATAAGTTGATCATATATATCTTTTTGTATTAAATTAATTAATATAAATTGATCATGCCTGTAACTTTTTTTGCATTTAATAACTTCATATAAATTCATCATGCATTTAATATTTTTACATTTAATAACTTAACATAAATTGATCATACAGTTAATGTTTTTACATTTAATAACTTAACATAAATTGATCATACAGTTAATATTTTTTCATTTAATAACTTTATATAAATTGATCATGCATTTAATGTTTTTCTGCATTTAATATCTTAATATAAATTGATCATGCATTTTCTGTTCTTGTGAAAGCTGAAAGATATAGGCCTACAGTCTGTTCTCATAGCAGTAGCTTGACAAAACCTCCAAGTTCAAGCTATTTAGACGTCTGTTAAACACCTTGTTGTTATGATCTGTTTTACTATAATAAATAATATAATAATTAATTAATCAAGGGATTTCTATTGTTTATGAAGTTCTTTTCTATACATGATTACATTGCTATGATGTTGGTTATCAGTTTGTCATTGATGAAACCTTAGTGTAACATTACTCAACGCAAGCTTCCCACACTGACAGGTCAAGGAAACCCGTGCTTTTCTGAGTGCGTCTGTGTGACAGGTGAAGCGTTTCGACAGCTGCTCTCAGTCGCGTTACACACGTTCAGCTGACTGAGAGACTGTGATGTCAGAATCATTAGATCATCTCTATACTCTTGTGAGAATCCAGTGATCCAAAGTAACTTGAATTTTCAAAATGATTCAAAGAGTTATTTTATTTGAGAATGTTCTTCTGACCACCTGTACAGTCACATTACATCTTCATTTTACTTAACCTTTCTTTGTTTCCAAAGTTCTAAGTATGTAAAAAAAAAATCCCATGATGTTGTAGCATGCCTAAAAATGTCAAGTGTTTCTCTGTCAGAGATAAATGTGTGCTAAATGGCTGACAGATCTATTAGTGTTTGTTGTGTTGGTGATTGAATGAGAGGCCGTTCTATGTTTAGCTCTGTATGTTCATGTGTGTCGCTCAGGGATGCTGCTGTCCAGCTTTATCAGGGGTTCCTGCGCCGTGGGGCGAGTCGAGAGGGAAAATAGACCGAACAGGTGCAGATCTAGTGCTGGATGTCTCTCCCCCGCAGCTCACGCTTTCAAAGTAGAGTCTTACTCACTAGAAATGACCCTCATTGGCTCATGGATCCAACCCAATACATTTCAGCCATGTCTCGCCCTTGGAATGAACCACAACTTGTCGCTTCAGAATCGCTTTAAAATTAAGGGAGGAAATTTTAAGAAATCGGAAGGGGATGAAGTAAAATAATTGTTGTACAGTCACTCTAGGTAAGGCTGTAGGAAAGTTATATTTTTTTTGGATCCAATAATGTTCTTTTAACCCTTTGATTTGTTACTGAATAAATGCTGTTGTACTTTGTCTTGTGTTATAGTGTGGATCTTATTTTGCTGATGTGTTTGATAAGGAGGACTGATTTTGGATTATTTGTGACGAGACTGAATTGATTTTGACTTCAGCTTCACCTCAACAGCTTGATATCTAATAGTTGTAAGACAATTAACTGATTTTTGCATTAAATGACTAAAAAAGGGCAATAAATCCAATGGAAATTCTGATTTTATTGTATTTGGTGAAATAAAAATGTGTCTGGTGTCATTAATCCATTTAGTCATTAAAAATGACAAGTTCAAAGAAAATAGCTTTTGCTTTTAACTAGTTTTTGAAAGGGTATCTTCCCTTAAAAAGGAAATGTACTATTTATTTTGACATTAATAGAGGTATTTATTTGACCTACATATTGATATGTTTTTGACCATTTAATCTATTTATCATATTCAGCATTAAGCATTTTAACTGTACATTAAATTTGTTTGGATATTGTGATAGTGATAGACTGAAAGAAATCTCAAAAAGTCAGCTATTTTAAAATATTTTATGCATCAGGTAACAACTGTGTCTGCTTGGACGATTAACAAAAGTGCTAGTTCCCCTTTGTGTCATTTTGCAAAATCCATCAACAATCTTGTTAAGAGGCTAGATATTCCCTGTTTTCTCATTTTTGGTTTACATGATGCATGTTTTGGCTATCGAACACCCTGCATCGACCAATGAAAATCTCATATATTGTTGAATAAAGGCTTTGTTTTATAAGGCTTGTATTAATGGCCTGCAGGACAGTGTTCAAATGCATTCATTTAGTGTCACTAGCACACTCAAAATATTGAAGTAGTGAGTGAAATATGCATTTGAACATGTTAAAAATGGTTGAAAATGAGCTGGGCTGAATCATTTGTCTTCGTTTTAGTCTGTTAAAGGTCAGAATACTACATAGTTTTTTACAACTGAGGTCATATGAAAGCAAATGTTTAATACATCAAGTTTTAGATGTTCATTAAAGTTCCTGTCCAGAACGTAATGTTCTGATTCTGTTTCCCAGGTGGTTTTGTGAGGGTAAAGAGTTGGAAAACAGTCCTGATATTCAGATCATCACCAACGGTGAGCGACACTCTCTGATCATAGCAGAGGCTTTTGAAGAAGATACAGGCAGATACTCGTGCTTTGCCTCCAACTTTTATGGCACAGACTCCACCTCAGCAGAAATCTACATTGAGGGTAAGTAGATTAATTATTGAGCATTTAATATGAATCATTAATGACTAAACGATTGCAGCGGCAGTCCAAAATCAAGTTTGCATCATTTCATTTTCTAATAGGAGCGTCTTCATCGGATTCTGACGGAGAACAACATTTTCAAGCACAGTGAGTTTCTAGATTTTCCAATGTTGAATCATGTTTTAAGAATTACATGCACATATAGACCTTCTGTAGCACCGCCCCTTTTCGGTGTTCTGTCTTCCGGTTTGTATTTCCACAGCATGAAGGTAAGATCTTACAGTTTTATGAATGAACCGCTTGTTTTAAAATCTTCCCGGTCTTCTTGACATTTGTTATGACATGCGCTTTAAACATTTACAATGCTCATGATAACATTTGTTAAAGTCCCCCTGTAGCCAATAATTTTATCCCTTAAAACTCATCTTTGATCACCAAAATGACACGTTTTTTCATGTGAAAAAATTTCTTCATGCCTTAAAATAGCTTGAATGTAACTCTACACACTTTCCTCATTTAGTATACGCAGATCAATGAATATGTAAATTAGCCCCGCCCCCACTCGCTCACTCCAGCTCAGAGATCCACTCGGTCAACTTACTGAGGTAAACGCTGCACAATGGTATCGCTCTTTACAACGTCGGGCACATGACGGTAATTAATATGATTAGCCTTTTGCTTGACTAAGCAAAACATTAAAAACTTTTCATCACTGGGAGTCTTTAACTCTACAATAAGTAAAGCCACTTCACCAGCGAATTACTCTTCAACAGCGATGTCATAGAAATATACAGAGCTACTGCAAAAACTGAAGTTCAAACACTAAATTCTAAAGATGGCTGCATGCTTGTTTCTCTGGCGCATAAGGTCTATATATAGACCCATTGTAGTACCTTCATGGACCCCAAGGGACCAGGTTAAAACACATGAACATACTTTTTTTCAGACTTCATAAAAGATCTCCTCAGCCCAAGCCTGCTGAGGTCTCGGTAGAATCCAACACATCTGCTGAAGACGCCATACCAACTGTAACAACCACCTGCGCTGAGCCACCAGCACCTTCAGACGCAGAAGCAGTGCTGCTGACCGCTGACCCTCCCTCTGAGCAAGAAGATACAGAACTTCTGAGTACCAAGGTCATCAGCTCGGAAATACCTGTACTTGAACCAACCGTTCCTGCACTAGAACAAACCATACCTGTACCACCAACGCCAATATCTGAGATTGAACCCACTCCACCTTCTCCACCCCTCACCATAGCACCATCACCACTTCCATCAAGCCAAAGTATTTCCGATATACTGTTAACATCTCAACAGAGCATTCCTGAGGTACGAAAAACACACCAAATCTACAGTTTTGATTATACCCAAATAAATAGGGGTTAAACGGATCATAGTTGATCCGTGATCCATACGTCCCCATGGCTCGTCATGCACGTGTTTTGCCGATTATTTGCTAAATTTCACCATCAATTCGGTACTCGCACGCTGTTATCTGTGCGCACAGCTGCACACACCTGAAGCGCACGCATTTCAGCGAATTAATTCCTCTTGTGCTTGAGCAGACACATACACACAAAATTATGTCAAAATACCAGGCTTGGCAAGTATTGTTGTAAACACAGTCTAAGCACAGTTTTTTTTTGTGCTGAACTGTAAAGAAATTATCCAATTGGTGAATCAAAAACCGTAATATGATCCGAACTGTGAGTTTTGTGATCTGTTTAACCACTACCATGCATGGGTTTCTCTTACGTTATACGTTTTCTTTTTCAGAATCTGAATGGCAGCAGTACTTATTTTCAAGACTTTGATGTAAGGCCCATAATGGCAGCTCCTGTTTTTACAAAGGTAGAGCAAACAAAACTCGTATTTCGAAAAATCATTGAGAGTCAGTTTTCAGAATGATGCTTGAGTGCAAAGGCTTTTACATGTTGTACATGTGGGCAATGAAATATAAAAAATGTTTGAAAGAATATGTATTGTATTCATATTTTAACAGGTTTTAACATTTTGCTTGCATGCCTGTCGAAAATCCAAGGAGTCAAAACCTTATTATGCAATCAGACTTGGGATTTTTGCCTGGCAGACAATAAAACTCAATTTCTAGAAATATCATAGAGACTTGGTGGTGACCTTGTTTGACTAGCAACCACCTAGCAATGCCCTTGTAACCCTAATTAAATTGCATAGCAGCACCCTGGGGCAGTAATCCACAAATACTCATAGCAGTCATGGTGGTAGTTTTGCATGAGCAAACACCTCTGACATTATCTTCAGAATATATAATATATTCCGGTCTCATTGAACACCATTGTCTCTTTTGGTGCAGAACCTTCAGGATGTCCTGGCTCTGGAGAGTCAGCTGGTAGTGCTGGAGTGCCGAGTAAAAGGCAGTCCCTCCCCCAAAGTGGACTGGTACAGGGAGGGTACACTTATTGAAGACTCTCCAGACTTCAGGATCCTCCAGAAGAGTATGTCTAATTTTAGTATGCATACATTAAGATATGTGGTTGGACCTATCCTTGAAAAGTCTGTTTCAAACTGTAACTTGTAAAAGAAAAGCTTTCAATGCATGAATTGTTCTACTTAGAATTGGCTTCTGATAATCCACACATTCTGCTTTTTTCATCCCAGAACCAAGATCTATGGCTGAATCTGGTAGGTGGATTTGATTACCCTTGCTTTGTCAAGTTAATTATTTCAAGACACTAACCACCTAACAGTCTACCATTTCTCTGTTTGGTGTGGACTTCAGAGGAGATATGTACGTTGGTTATTGCGGAGGTCTTTCCAGAGGATTCTGGAACATTTACTTGCACAGCCAGCAATAAATATGGCACAGTTTCCAGTATCGGAGTGTTGAGAGTGAAAGGTAAATTTGTGTGGAATTGATAATTGAGTCAGTTTTTGCATTTCAAAATGTTTCATAATTTATACACCTCAAGTCTAATTCTGAAACATATTTTCGTCTGCATCACTAGGACACAATAATAACAACACCAACCCCAAAACTACAAGCACTTTAACTATGGAATCCTCCCCACCAAAGGTTCCAGCAATAGACCTGATATCAACAACTTTGAAGCGTAAGCCAGATGTTCCTCTGGTAAACAACAAGCTTCACTCAAGTATGATTTGTCTTGACCCTTTGAGCTCTGGCTATAAGCAGTTAGACCCTCTGGACTCTGGAACGCTTCGTTCAGACTCCCTAAATCCTAGTATGTTTCGCCATGACCTTAGCACTAGCCTACCTAGTCTAAACCCTCTCAGCATTGGAAAACACAGCTCAGATACTTTCAGGAGTAGTTTACCTCAGCTAGACCCACTCAGCTTCAATGCATCTTCACTGAACTCTGATTCGAACCATAAGTCTCTCGGCTCTAGCACTACACACTTCGATTCAGGAGGGTCTGGTTGTAAGCCTTCCACAGAAGTGACCCAAAGTTCAGCCAATGGATTAGCCTCCGCCATCACAGATGCCTGGGTTGAACCATCAGTAAACTCCAGTAACCATCAAGAGCAATCACCTGTTAAACCCCTACCGGATCCCCCAACTTCTTGCCTCAAGACAAGACCCGAGGGTGTGTTAGGGAATCACAATGATCCCCGCTCTAGTTCTCGAGTGGGTCTCCGCGTAACCTTTAAACTCCCTGAGGATGAAGAAGAAGAAGAGAAAGAAATGTCATCCAAAGAACCACCACCGGTGTTGGCTAAACCAAAATTGTAAGTACCAACTTCAGAATGTTGCAAGACAACTTGAGAGTAAAAAAGACCTTCTGAACTGTTTTCTCCTTCTTTCATCTTATCTTAGAGACCCAGTGCAGCTTCAGATCCTCCACAACCAGGTGCTTTTGGAACAGCAGCAGGAGAACGTCTCCCCAAGCCAAGAGTTTCCACATTTAGACGGGACAAGTTATGAGCCACCGCCTGTAACTCCAACTCACCCTGCTGCAAATTCAGTGCCATCACCACTCCGACCACCTCTCGTAATTAACTCTAATCCAATTCCACAGCAAATCCCTGCATCCATCCCTGCAGCACCTACTCTCACATTAAAATCTGCTCCTGTATCCCAATTGAGCATGCCTTTAACCAATTCCATGCCCTTGCCCCAACTTACTCCATCAGCCCCAACCTTACACAACCCCACTCCAACACCTCAACAAAATCTAGTTCCTACTACTTTGTTGAATACTGTTCCAACAAGTATGGTTCCTTCTACCCTAATACCCCAAACAATTGTGGTGCACAATGTGGGGCCTATCTCACCCAATGCGGCTCCTATGCCAAGTGTGATCCCAATAACTCAACCTGCAGGAGCTATGCCTATGCCTCAATCAAATGTGGGACACTCTACACTTTTTCCTCAACTTATCATGGTTCCATCCACCCAACCAAACCCTAACCACATGGCCAGTATGCCACCCATTACTCCTTCCAGTCATATATCACAAATAAACATGAATCCAACCTTGCAGATGAACTCTGTTCCCATTAGTGACATGAGTGTTGCCAAAACACAAGCATTGATGACACCTGATGCAGCAGCGGTGAACAACACTACACCAAAATTAAACACCACTTCAATTACTCATCCCAGCATGGCTCCACAAGACACACGTTCTCAAAGTGTGTCCTATCCACCCACGAGTATCATCACCTCACCGCATCTGGTGAGAAATCCACCTGCGCCCATCCCGAGTCCTATGTCTCCACCTCCGATGAACAACACACAGCCTCCACTTCCCGGGATTATCCCGATCTCTGCCCAGAGCTTCAGCTACACCAGGCCAAAGGAGTTCATCACAGCCCAGACGCTCTCTCCTATCAGGAGTCCTTCTCCAACTGAGTCTCCTGTTCCAATGCTCCACGATATAGCCGCACAGATATTCCCGAAGTCAACACGGGAGCTCACGTCACCAGTCAACCAGTTTGCTCCGTCCCCAAGAAAGTTTCCAACAAGAGTTCTGGAGTGTCAAAGCAGCCCACCATATGTGTCCTCACCACCTCTTGTGCCTCCTGGGCTGGTGAATTCAGTGTTTTCTTTTAGACCTCAGTCACCACCACAAGCTTCTTCACCAACGTCTAGCAGCTCTACCCCCAGCCCCATCCAAAATCCAGTGGCCTTCCTTAGTTCTGTCCTTCCTTCACTGCCAACATCTCCTCCGACCAATGCCATGGGGCTGCCTAAGAGGGCCCCACCTGTGTAAGCAAACACAAACACAACATTTCATCATTATATCATAATAAGGTTTAAAGGTCACACTTTCTCTTAGGCCCTGTTTACACCTGGTATTAAGATGAGTTTTATCGATAGGATCACAAGTGGACGACGCTAAATACAGGTGTAAACAGGGTCTAAAACGTTTTGAGCTTGTCCACTTTAGACCACATCCAGAGGTATTCAAAAACGCTTATACAACTTTCGTAGTGTAGGTCGAATGTGTTCGAACAGCCACAAAAGACCGCCTACTGACTTGATGCGTAATCATTATGGGAAGTGCGCTAGCCAGACAGGATTTAAACTTTGTTGGCTGAAGACCCAAGTTTGGTTTGAAGATGAAAAACGTACCAAGCACAATGTTTACTCACCATTCCTGATTTCTAACACACACCCTTCAACTTGGTCTTGTGGCTATTAGAGCAGAAACGAAATCTGATGCTCTCCTGTCATCTCCGGTCGCGTTCATATATAAATTGCGCAAGCTTTTTTTGTCTATTAGATCAAAAGATTTGAAAAAAAAGCACACTTATCCGCCCATAGATCCTCCCCTCGAAGAAATCAGGACAGAAGTGGTTAAAAGTGGACAAAAAAGATGGATTAAAACCACCAGGTGTAAACGGGTGTGTCTCGCTTGTCTACTTGTGATCCTATTGACCAAAATGCATATTAATACCAGGTGGAAACAGGGCCTGAGATACCACTCCAGTTGGCTGTTAAGTGTTGTGACTAGATCAGTAAGTCAGTTAGTCAGTGAATCAAGAAACAGATATGTGTAATTTGTGTACAAAAGAACTGATTCATTGAAAAGATTTGACTCAGAAGAATCATTTGTTCAACTGTTTCTCCAATGAACTTTCATAAAGGTGCCAAGAAGAGCTAGGGTGGACATCAAAACTACTTTTATGATTGTTTTATGTCATTTTTGAGCTTGACAAGTCCCCAGTACTCTTTCATTTTCATCATTTTGAAAAAAGAGGCCACTGAATCCACAATAATCTTTAGAAACTCACGTTATTGTGTTTCATTGAAGAGAGACAGTCAATGAGGAGTTCAGTTTTTGGGTGAACTGTTCCTTTAATGTGATTTACCCAAGTAAGATCAACATGCTTCTTAGTCATTGAACAACATTCCAGTCAGCCAATGAGATTTAAGGGTTATAGTGAAACGTTTTTGGGGTTTGCTGAATCTTCTTGTGTTTCTTACCTCTGTCTCATTGTGTTTCTCCATGTTCAGGCCTCAAAGTTCACTGAAGAAGAATCAAAGAGTTTCCAGACTCCTGTCCGATGACGACATCCGCGAAAGCAGGGAAACACTCTTACAAGATATTGAGAAGAAGTTGCGATTTAAAGATGAACCACTTCGTTTTGGACAACAGGTATGAAGTGTCATAAATATTACAAAGATGTAAAGGTTCTTTGTTTGACTAGTGTATAGTACAAATAGTAGGCTATGCATTTGCAGGGTTGACAGACATAATTTGATTATATACAATTGCTCATCTGCTTTAGGTCACTAAAGCAAGTTATAGATTGAGTTTCTTTAGGTGACACACAATTACTGAGGATTTAATTTTGGTTTGTTATAGTGTTTGTGTGGGCTTATACAAAACTGATTGATGGAGATGGAGAAGGAATATGGAAGAGAAATATCCCCCTTGATAACATGGCGTATATGTACTATTTTCAAAGTACCAGAGTTAGATGAATCTCTACTCTCAAATAAATCTCTGCTATATATATATACATGCATGCGTGCATACGTACATACCTACATACATATATAGTGGCTATGCATCAGCGAGGACCTTCCCATTTAAGAATCACCCGTTTCACATTTCATGTGTCAAATATGCGTCCGCATCATGCACCATATTAACAGTTTCTTGTCAGAGTAACACTATAACATCATTTATCACACATTTGTCTTGATGTGTGACTAGTGTCTGTGTTTACATCATCGTCATTCATCCTGTCCTCCATAGAAGCCAAGTTATGTGGGGGAAGTGAGCCGATCGCTCGGACCAAACATTCCCACTGCAACAGTCATTAACTATGACGAGGTACAAGGAATCTTCTCCTTTGCAAGCAGTGCATTGTTCTGTAGTGCATTTTGATAAACATATAAGAATCAATTTGAAATAAAACAAGAAACAGGATCTTTCTGAGCTAATATAAAGTGGTAGATTTTTCCACTAATGGAGTTGCATGGATAATAACTCTCTTTATATAGGGAGATGCGGCACGTTTCATCAGTTATGTTACGTTATATAAACAGAATGTTTAAAGGCCATGCAAACTTTAACATTAAAACCTGAAGTCAGACTCATTTAATAAATATTAAAAATATAGCAGTGTCATTGAAATGAATCGTAACTAATACTCTAACTAGAATTCTATCACAAAAGATTATGCATGAGCAACTTTAAAAACTACATGTTACGTACTAACTAAATGAGAACATTAATATCAGTGTTCAATGGATATCTCAAACTGAAGCAATAATGACATGAGCATGACTGTCATCTACAGTATAGGTTGTTGTTTTTCATCACGAACACAGTTCAGTGTCTATGTGAATGCAAACAGTGTCTGTGAGTAAACATGAGTGGTGGGCATGAGAGACTAGACAGAGATAGGAATGAACAGGGCTGTTCTGTATTATAAATAGAGGTGACTGCATTCAGAGATGTTGGCGGTCGGCCAGCTTTTACAGAGACAGACCAGTTGGTCAGGCCTTTTGATATACTTTTTAAAATGGGAAGGAATCATATCATGCTTTCTTAGTAACCAACTTTGGAAATGTTTTTTGCATCGAAAACAGTCGTAATTTATTTTTATATGACCGTTTTTACCCTCTCTTTAACCCCCAGAACATGACGTTTTGATATATAATGTTACGTTATTATTGTAATCGGTTCACAATACTGTAAAATGTGTCACTGATCTGATCTGACCACTGATTAGTATTGTCATTTATCAGATATATCTTGGTTTGTATGCTTCTTTATTGTTATTTTTAGACACAACTGTGATCTTTTTCATTATTTAATTAAGCATCTGTACTGAAAACGTTAACATTCAGTTAGCTACTGTAGATAGTGATTCCACAGATAAGATAATAAGTTCATTCGTAATTATGTGTTTTGTAGGAATACAAGGTGTCGAGCTTTGAGCAGCGGCTAATGAGTGAGATTGAGTTTCGTTTGGAAAGAACTCCAGTCGAAGAGTCGGATGATGAAGTTCAGCATGATGAAATTCCCACTGGAAAATGTATCGCGCCCATTTTCGACAAGAAACTGAAGCACTTCAGGGCTGTGGAAGGGATTCCCGTCACATTTACCTGTAAAGTTGTTGGAATACCAGTTCCTAAGGTGAGTGTTTGACAGACGGAGGGATTCTCTGATGTTATTGTAACGCAGGCACAGAAAATAACTGATTTGTGTACACTTACCATTAAGAAAGTTTGGGGTTAGTAAGATTTTTTTTTTTATGTTTTTAATTTCTGCTCACCAAATTTATTTGATCAAAACTACAGTAAAAAAATTTTAAATATTTTTACAATTTAAAATAACTGTTTTCTATGTGAATATATTGCAAAATGTAATTTATTCCTGTGATCAAATCTGAATTTTCAGCATCATTGCTCCAGTCTTCAGTGTCACATGATCCTTCAGAAATCATTCTAATATGCTGATTTGATGCTCAAGAAACATTTCTGATTATTATCAATGTTGAAAAGTCGTACTGTTGTCATATTTTTGTGGAAAATTTTTTTTTCAGGAATCTTTGTTGAACAGAAAATTCAAAAGAACTGTTTATTTGAGATAGAAATATTTTATAATACTATAAATGTCTTTACTGTCATTTTTTTATGAATTTAATATGTTCTTGCTGAATAAAACTTACTATATATATATATATATATATAATATAACATAATAAATTAAAATATTGTAAATTTCAGAATATTACAATCTTTAAGCAGAACAGAAACATAAATACATGTTTCAGTTCTGTCTCCAAACTGCATCCTTATGGACTTTTATTTTGTACTCTTCACACAGGTTTACTGGTTTAAGGATGGAAAGCAGATTTTGAAGAAAAATGAGCACTATAGGAAAATCAGAGAGGGTGATGGGACGTGTTCTTTACACATAGAAGCCGCTACAAATGACGATGACGGCAATTATACAGTCATGGCAGCAAATCCACAGGTAACGGCAGCAAATATTTCAGAGACAACCATCAGAAATTACTATGAATTATAGTTTTAATGAAAGCCAAGCCTCTTTTCATGTCCACAGGGTAGAATAAGTTGCTCTGGCCATTTGATTGTCCAAACGGGTCCCGTGCGAAACCGGCCCATGGTTCACTCTCAGAGGTGAGTTGCATCAATGCTCAGCTTTCATTAAGTTCTTATCCAGTTGCAATGGCTGACAAAGAGACACGTCAGTCATCACTCAACATTTTTCACAGAGTCAGAGCACGTGTACAGGAAGTGGAGGGAGAACCGACTCAAGAGCGCTTCTTCTGTCCGCACTTCTTGCAGGCTCCAGGAGACATGTTGGCCCATGAGGGCCGGCTCTGTCGGTTAGACTGCAAGGTACTGTGAGATATTTCGGCAGATTAAACCTACAGTGATCACACAACATATCTGAGCACTTAAAATATCATTGCATTTGCACATGGTTTGTCTTAAAGCATGTTAAAAACACCACATAGACATATAAACAACATTAAAAACACCACAGGGGGACTTTAAAACCATTTAAACTTCTTTTTGTCTAATTTTTCTTAATTCAGTTATTCATGCTGTGAAATCTTCTTCTCTGCTGTAGGTGAGCGGATTACCCCATCCTGAAATCATGTGGCTTCTGAACGGGAAGCCCATTTATCCAGACATAACTCATCGAATGCTTGTGAGAGAAAATGGGATCCATTCTCTGGTTATTGATCCTCTGACTCAAGCTGACGATGGGACGTACACCTGCATCGCCTCAAATAAAGCTGGACAGAGTTCATTCTGCCTCGAGCTCAAAGTCGTGGGTGAGAGACAGATCATTTCTGAGGCTCTTTTTAACATTAAAGTACTATTGAAGCTCATTTCTGCCATATGAGATAAAAATCATCCTTTGGTAAATCATAATTGTGACAAAAAGTCAACATTATAAGATAAAAGTCATAATTATGACATTAAAAAGTTTAAATTATGGCATACTAAGTCAATTGTGAGAGTAAAAAAAATCATAACTATGAGATAAAAAGTTGAAATCGACATCAAAAATTATGACAAGTCAAAATTGACAAAAATTGTTGATCATTAAGTCATGTCAGTTTTCACTATCTCATAATTATGACTTAGTTGTCATAATAGTGACTTTTATCTCAATTTTGACTATCATAATTGACTTGTCATAATTTTGACTGTCATATTCATAATGACTTTATCTCATAATGTCTTAGTGTCATAATTGACTTTTTATCTCAATTTTGACTGTCAATTTCGTCATAATTTTGTATGCCATGACTTTTTATCTCATGATGAGTTGGTCATAATTGACTTTTTATCTCAATTTTGACACTTTGACACTCATAAAATATGTCATAATTTTGACTTTCAACATAATTTTATACTCATAATGACTTTTATCTCATAATGAGTTAGTGTCATAATTGACTTTTTATCTCAATTTTGACTTTTTGTCAATTTTAAGACAAATGACTTGTCATAATTTCAACTGTCATAATTGACTTTTATCTCAATTTTGACTTTGTCAATTTTGACTCATAATTGACTTGTCATAATTTTGTGTCATGACTTTTTATCTCATAATGAGTTAGTGTCATAATTGACTTTTTATCTCAATTTCGACTTTTTGTCAATTTTGTCATAATTTCATCCGTCATGACTTTTCATCTCATAATGAATAGGTCATAATTGAATTTTTATCTCAATTTTGACTTTTTGTCAATTTTGACTCATAATTGACTTAATGTCATAATTTTGTCGGTCATTACTTTTTATCTCACAATAAGTTAGTGTCATAATTGTCTTTTTATCTCAATTTCAACTTTTTGTCAATTTTGACACTCATAAATGACTTGTCATAATTTCGACTGTCAAAATTGACTTTTAATGAGTTAATCATAATTGACATTTTATCTCAATTTCGACTTTGTCAATTTTGTCA
This sequence comes from Ctenopharyngodon idella, assembly GCF_019924925.1. Lineage (NCBI taxonomy): Eukaryota > Metazoa > Chordata > Actinopteri > Cypriniformes > Xenocyprididae > Ctenopharyngodon > Ctenopharyngodon idella. Next base: position 26,447,519 of record NC_067232.1, read on the forward strand.
TTTCATCTGTCATGACTTTTTATCTCATAGTGAGTTGGTCACAATTGACTTTTTATCTCAATTTCGACTTTTTGTCAATTTTGACACTCATAAATGACGTCAATTTCGACTGTCATAATTAACTTTTTATCTCAATTTCGACTTTTTGTCAATTTTGCCATCATTTTGTCTGTCATGACTTTTTATCTCATAATTTACTCTCATAATTATGAATTAGCTGTCATAATAGTGACTTTTTTCTCAATTTTGACAATTTATGTCAATTTACACTCTCATAATTGACGGTCTCATTATCAGCTGTCATAATTCTGACTTTTTTCTCATGACTTTTTGTCATAATTTCAACATTTTGTCTAATTTTTGAGTCTTTGATTTCATAAATTACATTTTTTGTCATACTTTTGACTTTTTAATCTCATAATTTCAATCTTTTTATGTCATAATTACAATTTTTTAATCTTGGAATTATGATTTACCAAAGCATGATTTTTTGTGGTAGATATGGGCTTCCATAAAGTACATCAGAAATGTTTGTGAAGATGCACAATCTCTGTTATCAGTGGTGTCTTGTAAGAGTATGATTTTTAGATGATGGCTGATTTGTTGTAGGTCCCTCATTATTGGTAAGATTGAGTTTGTTTTCATGTAGTACAGAGTCAACAAGATTGAGCATGCTTGATCTTAAAAACCTCCAGCTTAAATGCATGAAATTAGCTGACGATATATATTGTGCATCAAATATTTGATCCTCTTTTCCCTGTCAAATAAACATTTGCAGAAAAAGAGATAAAGCAGGCTCCGCATTTTGTGGAAAAGCTGCAGAACACGGGCATCGCAGAAGGCGCCCCGGTGCGTTTGGAGTGCAGGGTTGTGGGAATGCCACAGCCGCTCATTTACTGGAAGAAAGACAATGACACAATCCCTCACTCAAAGGACAGAGTTAGGTGAGTTGCTAGGTAAATATGTTCTCTTCTTTTAGTAACCACTGGAAACAACCCATCATACCAACCATATGATGACCGTTCCTGCTCCGAGACTATCAGATGAATAGTGAATAAACTATAAGAAACCAGCAAGCTGTTTTTTAGGGTTTTTCAGCAGAAGTGATATGATGATGAACAATGTGCTTTGTTCTTTTGAGAACATACATGCAGTATATAATACAGTAAATGAATAAAAAGCATATTAGTACTTTTGAAATTCACATTCTGTGTCTTTGCTATCCCAGCATGCATCAGGACACTACAGGTTACGTATGTCTACTAATTCAACCGACCAGAAAAGAAGATGCTGGCTGGTACACGGTGTCTGCGAAAAACGAGGCTGGAATCATATCATGCACAGCCAGACTAGACATTTACGGTGAGTCTTCTATTTATTTATATGTCTCAGCACTGTAAATTTGTGAAGTTAAAAAATAGTAAAGCTATAAAGTATTTAAGCTACAAATGTAACATTCTTCCTCAATGATTTAAAGCACAGAGTAAGGACATTTGCTAGCTGGTGAGAAATAAATAAATAAAAAGCAAAATTGAATTACTATAATCTAAACTATTTTTAACCATTTTTCTAATTAATTTAAGAAATTATTCTAATGGTTACTTTGAAAAACTTTTTTTATAATACTCCATATAAAACTATTTTAAACATATTTTAAGAAGATATTCTAATAATTCTAAATTAAACTACTATATTATACTCCAATATTTTTTAATTAACTTAAGAATTTATTCTAATAATTTAAAAAAAAAATTAAATTAACTACTATACTATACTCCATCTGAAACTATTTAAAATAATTTTTCTAATTGTTTAAAGAATTTATTCTATTAATTAAAATTAAATTCTCCATCTAAAACTATTTATAACAATTTTCTAATTAATTTAAGAAATTATTCTAATAATGAAAAAATAAATTAAACTACTATATTAATACTCCATCTAAAACTATTTTTAAAAATGTTCTTATTTAAGAAATTATTCTAATTAAACATTTTATTAAAATATATTAATACTCCATATAAAACTATTTTAAACATATTTTTTCCGAACTATTTTAAGAAATTATTCTAATAATGAAAAAATAAATTACACTAAAAAAATGCTGGGTTAAAAACAACCCAGCGGTTGGGTTAAATGTTTGCCCAACCTGCTGGGTAGTTTAATTTAACCCAACTATTGTTTAGAAATGACTGTATTGCTGGCTTAAAATGAACCCAAAATAGGTTGGAAATTAACATTTATTAATAAGTTTAATGAATAATAATTAAACAATAAACATTTATTAAATTGCTTATTAATAAATGTGCACCTTTTGATTATTATTGTTGCCTCTAGTAATTATGTGTCATATTTTTCATTTCCAACATATTTTGGGTTCATTTTAAGACAGCCATATAATCATTTTTAATCAATAGTTGAGTTAAATTAAACTGCCAACAAACATTTAACCCAATCGCTGGGTTTGTCCATTTTCAACCCAACTTGTGTTGTTTTTAACCCAGCATTTTTTAGAGTGTAAACTGCTATGTTAATACTCTTATGTAAACATAATTTTTCTAATTTAAGCAATTATTTGGATTATTGAAAATTAAACTACAATATTTTACTCCATCTAAAACTTCTACTTAAAAAAAATCTAATAATTATAATGCATGTTTTTAATGATTAATAGAGACTTGACTTGACACAGCATTCAATGTTTGTATTTTCATTTTTCAGTAGTGAAGTGAACTGCAAAAAGTTGATTAATAAAGGCAAAAAAAAAAAAATCCTAAAAGAAATGGTGACCAGTTACAGCACCAAAAACATACACTGTCCCTTATACAACAGAAAAGGTGTTGTTGTGTCAACTATCTGACCTCAAATAAATCATTAGGTGAGTTTCTCACAGCACTCACTGAACACAGAAGACTTTAACACATCTGTTTGTTTTGTACAGCTCAGTGGCATCAGCACGTCCCTCCACCGCTGAAGAGAACACAGATCCCTGCCAATCGCTACACTGCTCTGACCGGACAAGGACTGGATATAAAGTCAGCCTTTCCCATGAGTGACAACGGCCCCGTCATGTTCCTCGCCTCCCGATCGGGCCGAACACATGAGAGTGAGGAGCTGTAGATGCTCGCAGGTTCATGATGGTGCACACATACACTGTGTTCAGTTGTTGGTAGCTAGTTTAGCAGTCTAAACACAAACAAGCATCTGATCATTTTATCACCATATTTGGACGAACACTTTGATTTTCCTCACTGCATTTAACATTATTTGCACAAGATTTTTTTCCCCCTTTATCATGAATTTTGTGCCATTTGAGGCATTTTGTTCTGGTCAGTTTGTTGTAATCCTTTGGCTGTTCTGCCTTACATATCACATATATTATACAATTATGTAATATTGTTTTATTAGACTGTGTGTCTGTTGCATTACCAACTGTGAATGTAAAAGCTTCTGCAGGTTTCATTCAACAAAACTCTTCAACTACTGCTATTGTTTCATATTTCCATATACTAGAGCAAGCATGAGTCATATCAGCAAGATTACGGATTTAAAAATCAAACAAAACTTTGCATTTCCATCCTAAGTGAATGTCACCGACACCACAGTTCTGCTGAAATCATCACATTTATTGCAGTTTTAATAATAAAGTACTACAGAAGAATGGGGAAAAATGGTTGTACCTAAATTCTCTTGCACTGCACATGGAAGGAATGTTTATATAATATTGTTCCTGAAGAATAAATACTGCAAAATTCTCTGCAATGTGACAGAATCAGAAATATATTAGATATTATAAATTGTTGTGGAAGTTTACAAAGCCTTTAATCAAATGTATTGTTATACAATCACTAGGATAAATAAATGCAAATACCTGATTTGTGAACATGTACAATAGTTGTTTTTCTTGAAAAATAAAGTTATATTTATTCAAACACAGACAGTGTTTTGTATTATTTGTGTACTGAGAATCTTAAATATGCAATTCAATGTTGCGTATTGATACCATGAACTCAAAAGTACTCAATAATACCATGAACTTGAATAATACAAAAATGATATCAATATTATTGGCTACATTTATTGCAATTCATGATTTCATTTTAAAACTCCAATATGTAAGATTTTTGCAGTAAAATATCCAAAGTGTTATATATTTTGTTCGGTTGAGCACTTACATTATCCCAAATGTTTCCAACTATTTGTAAATCGTGAGAAAATCGCGATTTTACCAAGGAAACGGGACGTGTACGGGAGTCGCCTGTCAATGGCGTCATATCCGCGTTACCCTCGGTTTCCGGTTTTATATAGTAGAAAACACTATTTTGTCAAGTAGCTAAGTAATACAGCATTTTCTCCATCATACAATACGTTTTAAAATGAATTGCATGTCATTTAACAACACAAGCCACCCAGCATTTATTATTATGATATTCTAAAATCGATCTAGATTAACAAGTGTCTCACAGCAGCGCCGAGCGAGCGTACAGACCAACGTTATGACATTATTTTCAACACACTCAAATGTATCTAATATGATTTAAGCGCTGTGTTACCTCATACACTTGACCGGAAGAAGGGACGTCGGCGACTGTGGCATAATAAAAGTTCCGCTGCTCTTGAGTGTGTCGCGTTCGTCCAGTGGCCTCGTTCAGCTCCAACATCACTCGAGTCGGCCCTGCGCTGGTTCTTACTACAGTAACGTTAATAATCTCATCCATGAACATGATTTCTGCTCGAGTCCCGTCCCGATTCTTTTCCACTGGTAGTGAGGTGAAGACGACATTTCCCAAGATTCCGCGCTCAAACTCGGCGTCATCAAGCTACGCCATTGTTTTGAATAGGCGACCTCTAGCGGCGAAAAAATTACATATTGTGGCTTCAAGGGTCTTCCTGTCAACATAACGGTAAATAAACCCTAACCTGCTTTATTTTCTTCGATATATTTCTTTAAAATAAAAATACATACATACATTTATATTAAAATGTTGGTAGCTAAATGTTTTTCTGTCATTAGGAAGGACAGATCACAGTCTAAATAGGAACCTAATACACTTGCTGCTGCGTTCCAGTCGGACTCATTTACTGTAAGGAACAACAAAAGTTATCCAAGGGATTTTATTTCTATTTCAAATATAATTTATTTTCAATCGTTAATTAATTGCACAAATGGCTGATGATGAAGACGATTACATGTCGGATGCTTTCCTGAACCAAATGTGAGTTTAAAACGTGTTTTTTTTAATGATACCCTGTTACTGTCAGAGTGAGTTTGATGTTTGCTAATGCGTTAGATGTAAACAAACATGGAGTAACGCTTGTATTCACGCGCAAGCAACATTTTACATGTATGTTTAAATGTAATGTAGGTTTCTTAGATCATTAATCCATGAAAATCTGCGGCGAAAACACATAAAACAGCCCTGAATGATGGTGAAGTGATGCTCATTAAAACAAACCCTTACGAAAATTAGCCATGGTTTTACTACAAAATAAAACCAATAAGTCATGGTTATTGTAGTTAAACAAATTAACCATGATTTTGCTACACTAACCATAGTTTAACCATGGTATTTTTGTAGTAAAACTGTGATTATACAACTGGTAATCAGTCCGCCAAACAAAACATGGTTACTACACTTTTACTATAATAAAACCATGATTATTTTGGTTATTTTTCGTAAAGGAAAACATGGTAATGCCATATTATGTACATAATATTATGTAATCTATATGACAGACTTGCACATGTTGCACTTAACTGTATTTTCCTTTTTGAAGTGTTTTTCAATCATATTTCAAGCAGTTCAAAACCATCATGGTGAACAGTGTGCATCTGAAGTGTCTCAGCTGAAGGAAATCCATCAATTATTTATCAGCTTTAATATATCAGGCAGATTTTCTTATCGGGCCAATAACATTAAAAATGAACATATATCGGCGGATACCGATATGGTGGCCGATATATCGTGCAACCCAACATGAAATTAGTGTAAACCAGTAAAAGGTGCTAATACAGCAAATAAACACACATGTTTCAGTTCAGAATTCCTCTATTATTCCCAGTTCCTCCAGCCTACTGTCATCCTAAATAAGACATTGTGTTGTTTTGACGCTCTCACACATGTACAGCTCAGATGTTCGGCCTGGCGTGCCGATGGTGAAGCGTGTGAAAGATGCCTTGAGAAAGGAGGCAGTACAGAAAGAGAAGAACACACAGAACCGGCAGAAGAGCTTCAGAGAGCAGGAGCGCGAGAGTCGCGAGGCTGCGCTGCAGAGCTCCATAAGCACTCAAAATAAAGGCTTTGCTTTACTGCAGAAGATGGGATATAAAGAAGGACAAGGCCTGGGCAAACAGGGTCAGTGATTGGGACTTTTAAAGGGTCCATTTGCTTTTGAAAAAAATAAAATACCCAGAGTGTAATTGTTTTGTGTTTTCATGCTGCAGGTGCTGGGCGGGTTGAGCCGGTTCCTCTCAACATCAAAACAGGTAGATGGGTCTTTTCTGGTTTTGTATTGTTGATTATGTTTAGTAAGACATTGTTCAGAAACTCTGATGTTTGCAGACAGAGGCGGCATTGGAATGGAAGAACTTAAGAAGAGGAAAGCAGATGAGGAACTTCAGAATTACCGGAGAAAAGTGCAAATGAAACAACATGTGGAGAAGAAATCACTTGAGGATTTTAGGTATAAATCTAAAGATGATATCAAATCAAGCTCATGTTTTTAACCCTATAAATCATATTTGATACATGAATTTGGCCAATATTATTAAAACTTCGCTGTTAAAGGTCTTTTAGTATAATTGTACAAACGTCCTCCTTCAGCTCGTGTCTTTCTGCTGTGAAATCTGCACTGATTTTTATCAAGTAAACATAAGAATAACTTTGATAATGTAATATTTCAACTGAACTGAAGCAACTTCAGTTTTTCATTATCCAGACATCATTTATTAGAAAAATAATGAGTATCAAATATGATCCTCATCTTTTGAGGAAGGTTTATTTATTCATCTTTCAATCATCATTGTATTGCATTGCATTATATGTTTTAAAACTACAGAGCTTTGATCATAAAACTAAGCATTTAAATATCATCTTACTAAGACTTATTGTTGGCAGATATATATATGTATATGCATTTTATGAAAGTATATCTGCTATACTGTTATAAGTATCTCATTGATTTACATTACAAGCATCAGAATTTCATCTTACTTTTTGTCCATATAAATATCAGCATCTGCAGCATATTTTTGCTCATTTTGAGTCTCTGAATAAGTGTTTTTCCTCCATATTCTCACTATATCATATTATATGAGCCATAAAAGCCTGATGCATCAAATATGATGCTTAACAAAAAACACATATGCAAACTTTTTGTGTGTGTGTGTTCAATATGATTTCATGTGTCAGGCTTTAATCTTGTCTGTGTCTTGGATATGGTCTTTATTACAGAGTGCGTAAGAGAACCGAAAGAGAAGAGCGTCAAACACAGAGCGACCTGTGGAAGAGCCAACGGGCCTGTGAACAGCTGGACAGCCAGAAGGTCATTACAATAAAGATTTCATCTTGAGGATTGTATCTGAGTTTGAAAATATTTGCATGAATGGAAATGAGGCTTTTCTGGATTCCATATAACTCATGATTCGCTCATCTACTGTTACGATTCTTCTTTTAGGGCATCACTGCTCCCAGAGACAGCTGGTACTGGCCTGAAGTAGTGAAAGATGAGGAGGAAGAGGAGGAAGAGGAAACAAAACCTGAAGGAAGTGACGATGAGGAGGAAGAACTAACAGTGAGTTGCACCTCAAACCTGTGTTTACAGCACTTTCATTGCTAATAAACTGGTTTTGGGGGGGAAATGTTTTGTAATTTGTCTTGCAGTAACTTCGAATGCTTGATGAAAGATATATTGAGAAAATGGAATGAGATTATTTGTTTTTGTCTATCAGCATTGTTTACTACAATGAATTACACACACACACACACACATATATATATATATATATATATATATATATATATACATATATACATATAAATAAATATATATATATATATATATATATATATATATATATATACATATATACATATAAATGCACAGATAAAGCAATAAAGAGTGAAAGATTCAGCATTACGGGCTGTTACGCCCTCCCTTCTGGAATAATTTAAAAAGGAAAGGTAACATAACATAAACAAAAATGACTGAACAACACCACTGCTCAGAACTAGTTTATTAATTCACTCAAGACAATGTATAGACAAAATCAAATGACATACCAACCAAGAAAATATGTAACATAGCGGACAACAACTAATAAAGAGAGGTATGACACATAAGGCATAACAAAACAAACATAACATAAAGACGCTGCTTTGCTGGCTGGCTCGCAAGTCTGTCGTCTCTCCATTCTCCTCCTTATTAGCGTCTTTTAATCCACTAACTCTCAAATGATAAACATGTGCGTCAACCTAAGAAAAAGAGAGCATGTCTGTACTCGTGGAGATAGAGAAATGCCAAAGTAAACAAGGGAAGGACAACAAAAAGAATAAGCATGAAACACAGACTAAACCTACAGAATCGACCTGAGCCTTTTGCAACATTTCTTTAAATGCTCAGACCAAGACAAAACATTTTCCAAATGGAGGCATGAACTAGCAATAGGAATTTGCATTAAATTGTTAGTTCACCCAAAAATGAAAATTCTGTCATTTATTATTCACACTCATGTCGTTTCACACCCGTAAGACCTTCGTTCATCTTCAGAACACAAATTAAGATATTTTTGATAAAATCCGATGGCTCAGTGAGGCCTTCATCACCAGCAAGATAATTAACACTTTTAAATGCCCAGAAAGCTACTAAAGACGTATTTAAAATAGTTCATGTGACAACAGTGGTTCAACCTTAATATTATGAAGTGATGAGAATATTTTTGTGCACCAAAAATAACAAAATAGCGACTTTATTAAACAATATCTAGTGATGGGCGATTTCAAAACACTGCTTCATGAAGCTTCGAAGCTTTACGAATCTTTCGTTTCGAATCAGTGGTTCGGAGCGTGTACCAAACTGCCAAAGTCACGTGATTTCAGTAAATGAGAGTTCGTCACGTCATAAGCGTTTCGAGACGTTTAGAAATTTCAATGATTCATGTGACTTTGGCAGTTTGATACGCGATCCGAACCACTGATTCAAAACAAAAGATTCGCAAAGCTTCATGAAGCAGTGTTTTGAAATCGCCCATCAATAGATATTGTTGAATAAAGTTGTTATTTTTTGGTGCACAAAAAGTATTCTTGTCGCTTCATAACATTAAGGTTGAACCACTGTAGTCACATGAACTGTTTTAAATACGTCTTTAGTAGCTTTCTGGGTGTTTGACATCGGATTTTATCAAAAATATCTTAATTTGTGTTCCGAAGACGAATGTCTTACAGGTGTGGAACGACATGAGGGTGAGTAATAAATGACTGAAATTTTCATTTTTGGGTGAACTAACCCTTTAATCAAGATCCCAGACCTGGATAGTTTATACCTTACTGAGGGACAGAAGGTAATTTGCATGAAAGACCCTGGGAAATGGCACCCCCTCCACTGTAAGCAAAGTACTTATAAACTCTCTAACTTACAAATTAAAGTATTACCTTTTGGTTTGTTTCTCTTGACATGAGGCCATAGAACCAGTTGCACTGAGACATTTGAAATGATACCGAACATGACCGTTAATTCACTTGCATTGACACTGAACATTATATTCTTTATATAATCATTCTGAGTGAAGAGAAGAGTGGGTAAAGGGAAGGAAATGGGGGAGAATCAACAAATGTCAAGGAAAGACAGGGGGGAAAGAAGCGTTCCCGCATCTTCACTCTGTGGGGTGTGGAGACAGATGTCTGTGTGTGTTTGTACTGTCTGTATCTCAGGAGATCAAAGTATCTTTCATATATATAATATACATACACACACACACTAGCTAACATGCATGTTATATTATTAATCACTATGTAATAGATTTAGATAATAGTAGGAAAAAACCTGATGTATCTAATAGTTCTCACTCTCTAGAGTGTTACTTTAAAAAGTAATTTGACACCAAATTCTACCTGTTTATTTATGGGTTGTGCCTTATGTTCAATATGTTAAATTGATTAAGCTGTTTTGTATTATTTTGAAGCCCCATCATGCTGTTTTCTTTCCATTACAGCCTTTAGACAAGCTGCAGTTTCTCACCTCATATTTGCGAGGAGTCCATTTTTACTGCATATGGTGTGGGACGGCGTATAACGGTAAGAAATGTTCATGTATAATGACTGTTATTATAATGAATAATAAATAAAACACTGAATGATCTCGCCCCACAGATGAGGAGGATTTGAGCTCAAACTGTCCCGGTGACACGGCAGCAGATCATGACGACTAGAGCAATGATCGGGAACACTTCCTTTTAATTGCATAGCTGTGTTTATTTATGTTTTCCTTTACATCCATTAAATGTTGTATTGATGTTTTGATTATAATTGTGTGTCCAGGTTTTGTATAATTATTGATGACTTTAATCTCAGCCAATCATAAACATTTGTGGTTGCATATTTATAAATTTTTTTTTACTTTTATTGTCCAGTGCATTGTGGGGTGGAGTGTGTGACAATACTATTTATAGATGAACAATAATTAAATAATTAGACTAAAACATATTTAAAGATTCAGAAAGGTTTTGTATAATACACTTAGTGCAGTAAGTTCACAAAAATATATAACACATAAAATAAGTTTCAAAGTATTGCCAGACATTTTCTTGTTGTGCATTTAGATTCAATTAATGAGGTTTTATTAATTTATCTTTTTCTGGTACTTAAAATTAAAACCTGAAAGATAATATTTTATGAAACTAAATGAAGAAAAAAATCAAACAATTCTAAAACGTTATTTTTTGTAAAATGCTGCAACAAGTGTTTATATTATTATGCCAGGTATTTTATTTCTGTATGTACGTAATTTAATATACATTTATATAACTATACTTTGTCTCCTGGCAATAAAACAGAAGGTTATTTTTTCAGGTAGGTGTGGCCTATCAACATGCGTGACTTCCGATTGGTCAGTCCGCAGTGTAGCGATGACGATGAAGTCCGGAAATCGAAACTTAATCGAACTAAATGATACGAAGAAAAGAAAGTATTCTTGATCTGTGGTGGATGTCAGTCGAAACTGACACTAGTAGTACAGTGTAAACCTGGTATGAAATCACGGTAACGAGTCTTTTTGTGGATATATGGCGTTCACGTGCTGATCAAGGTAAAGATTCAGTGAAGTTGTGTCACTGTCTTCGTATATAGATATTTTTAACTCTGCAATGGAGTCTGTGTCAGGGAATTTTGTTTCGCTGCTAAACGAGTACCAGCAGAGGACACAGTGCACCGTGGAGTATGAGGAGGGATCCACAGAGGGACCGAGTCATAATAAAACGTATGCAAATATCATTCATTCCGTCAGTATGCGTGTAGTTGAACTGAGTGAAGTCTGCCGAGGAACAGTTTCTGTGCTGTATGTGCAAATGATACAAATGAAACGAGTATGAAACTATAATTAATTTGTTTTTAATCAAACCTGTCCTATCAGCTTCACTATGAGGGCCATTATAAATGGTCAGCGGTATCCTGATGGCACTGGGAAATCCAAGAAGGAGGCAAAGCAAAGTGCTGCCAGGAACGCCCTTGATGGCATAAAGAGCACTTACAATACTGAATCTGTAAGTACATATCTATCTATCTATCTATCTGTCACATTTATAGGTTTTAAATATTCATAAATATATATAAATGCGTGTATGTTTGTGTGTGTGTGTGTGTGTATATATATATATATATATATATATATATATATATATATAAAATTTTATTTTGCAATAATGACAGGCATATGTCATTGGCCTGCCATTGGCCCAGTTGGCCTTAAAACCGGCCATTTATGACACCAAAATTTTAGATACCAGTGAAAATTCACAATTTTCTCTTCCAATCTCGATACCACAACTAAAACTAGTAGGGATGCACCGATAATTGTTCATATTTGAAAGCTGAGAACCGATGAATCTAAATCCAATTTTTATATTATTTTTGAGAGCCTGATTGCAAAAACAAAAGTTGCACCATTAAAAGCCATGTCCCAAGCACACTATTATAATGTTCTCATTATAATTTTATGTAATCTATATGACAGACTTGTGCTGCAAATGGTGCACTTAACTGTATTTTCCTTTTTGAAGTGACTTCAATCATATTTCAAGTAATTCAGAACCATCATGGTGAACAGTGCGCATCTGAAATGTCTCAGCTGAAGGAACTAATCCATTATTTATCGGCTTTAATATATCGGCCAACTTATCTTATTGGGCCGATAACGATAAAATTAAAATGAACATATATATCGCCCGATACCGATATTGCGGCCGATATATTGTGCATCCCTAAAAACTAGCCTAACTAATATAAATTTAAATCATTATTAAAGACACTTAACAGTAGTTTTCAGGCAGAGACACTGGATTAAGTAGTCAAATGTAAAATAACACTGCATAGTCTTCACTGTATAAAATAAGCATAGATTAATCCTTATTAAAGTTACAAAAGTTATTCAGTCAAGAGCAGTGTGTGTTTTTTCTTTGTCGTTGTTGTTTGATTAACATTAAAACACAGACTGCAGCAGAAATATTAGGCTGCTGTCACTTTAAAACTCAATGCACGGATCCAATATACTGATACTGTTACACATGCATTTTATTTCTCAACTGTTCACTTAACACATAACCTGCCAAGAAGGGAAGGGCAGAAGGGAATATATATATATATATGCGTATGTGTGTTTATATATATATAATATATATATAAATTTGCATCATCGCTCCATTTTACCAAAATATTTGAGGTAATAAGGTGTAATATAAAAAAGAACAAATAAATAAATTTGCTATTTTGTTTAGATTTAGATTATGTGTTTATCATTTCGTTTTCATTTTATGTTTTGGAAATAAAATCCATCTATCAAAATTCTGTAGCAGTGTTGAGGAATTAATATATATGTCTTTAACTACAGACAACATCATCTGTTCAAAACATTTCCAACAACATGACTATATCTCATCGGAATTACACATGTTGGCTCAATGAACATTCACAGAAGAACAAGTTAGTATTCAAGGCCCGTGAGACCACTAAGATGGATCCAGGAAACTCTACTCAGTGAGTATTCAACACATTTACATGCATGCTTAATCTTCTGATTCACAGTGTCCATCTAGAAAAGAGAGAAAAGATGAAAATTTGCACAAACTACTCCTAGAAATGAATAAAACTTGATTCCAGTCTTCTCTCTTGTCTTTTTTTTTTTTTGTAGATTGTGTACTTATGTCTGTAAGTATATTTGCGGTGATAGAGAGTTTCCAGAGGCTTATGGAAAAAATAAGAAGGAAGCCAAAGAGGCAGCAGCTCTCTGTGTTTATGAAGAGCTATTCAAAACACAAAATGCAGAGGTAACACAACATCTATCTACTTGGATTGTCTAAAAACTGTAATTTATGAGTTTGGTTTGACACTTTATTTTGTATTTAAGGACGAGAACAGCAATAGAGCACGGAGGAGGTCAGAGGTTGCATCTCTTGGGTAAATGATAAACAACAACATGATGACAAAACTAATGTCAGTGCTTCTTAAATGGTCAGCTTCAGGTGACAGACTTTACATCAAAGTAGATTTAAATGACCTACCGCAGTACTGAAATTATTTATCATTTTATATGTAATTTATTTATAAATTTACAAAGCCAGTGATTCAAAGCCCAAGTCACATTGTGTTCAACACAAGCCACATTTATCCTCACTGAAAGTTAATCCATTTTCGATACAAGCCACAGTCTAGGTATCACACAACCTGTTTTTTGTTGGCATTTTTTTCATTTGATGAGTATGGAAGCTTGTTTCCGCCATGAAATAAAAAATAAAAAGGGTAATTGAGACTTTTTATCTCACTATTCTGATTTTTTTTCCTCAGAATTACGTGATATAAAGTCAGAATTGTGAGTTATAAAGTCAGAATCGTGAGATATAAAGTCAGAATTGCGAGATATAAAGTCAGAATTGTGAGATATAAACTTGCAATTGTTATATTGTCCAATTGTGAGGGGAAAAAAGACTGACGTTTTTTCTCAGAATTTATCAGTTTATAACATGCAATTCTGACTTTATATCTCGCAATTCTGACTTTATATAACACAATTCTGACTTTCTAACTTGCAACTGCGAGAAAAAAAAGTCAGAATTGTGAGATAAAAAATCACAATTACCTTTTTAATTTTTTTATTTAGTGGCGGAAACAATATATTATATTTTTGCATATTTTGAGCTATTTATTTTCACATCTTCACATCTTGTCTTTTATTTAAGCCCTAGCCTGGACCGTGTGAGTTTGAGTACTGCTGATGAATCTCGAAGCTCTACGCCTGACCACAACTACATTGCATATCTCAATGACTTCTGCCAGAAAAATAAAAGTGTACTTGATTTCAAATTAGTGGAGAGAAGAGGCCCTCCTCACAACCCAGAGTAAGTCTAGCACAGGCCATAACATTTCAGATTTGTTTTAAGTTGAAAGCATAAAACTGACATTTGCTTCTTCAGGTTTGTGTATAAAGTTGTCATAGACGGGAAGGAATACCCCGAAGGACAAGGAAAGAGCTCAAAAGAGGCGAAGCAACATGCTGCTCAGCACGCTTGGAGTGAAATTCGTGATCAGATTGGCTGGACCACACAGGCAGGGCCCTTCAGAAATTCAGCTATGTGTGTTGTCTAGATGTTAGTGTTGACTAATGCACATGCATGTTTTTAATTAACAGAGTTCTGAAGATGACACCTCTTCTCAAACCCTAGAGACATCGTAAGTTTAAATGAATGAAACAACATTATGTTGTGCATATAATATATAATGATATAAAGATGCAATGCAGTTTGCTGTTTATCTGTTCCATAGTAAATCTGAGGATGCACAACTCTCATCAAACAGCTCGGCTGAAACTCCCAGCAAAAGTGATTTCATCGTCTTCAAAGACTCATCTGCTGTCAGTTCTCCTATGGCCATAAATCCTGTAAGTCCAGTCTATATTATTGGCAGCATTTGCATTTTTGACTTCAAGCAATATGAGAGGCTGTGAGTTTCATAAAACATATTGTATTTTAACATTTTATATTTGAACTTATGAAATACAAACTATATTACAGTGTGCAAGCCCACTGGATGTGAGACCGAGAATAAAGTAAGCTTTTACGGTTGTTAAATTTCATATTTTAGATTTCACATTTTTATGTACGTTATTTTGTTATCATCAATGATATAAAATAACATTATACACTTTTTCTTTTAGATTAGCACCGACTTTTCAACTGTCACCAAACGGCCTGGCCCAGGTTAAAGAGGTATTGGAATAATTAATAAGTTCAGCATAACATTATGTGACATTAGATTATAAAAAGTAGAACAAAATTAAGTCATCACTAAGATGAATTACATTTTCTGTTAAGAATTAACAAGTATAAAGACTGTAAGAGTGAAAAAATGAGGGAAGCAAAACATATGTGAGGTTTGGGTTGCGTATGTTCTGCTTCATTATATGATAGAGCTGCACAATTAATCATTAAATTGCGATCTTGATTCAAATATCCATGTGATTATTTCTAACTGACAGACTTTTGACTCTATTAATCCTTTGACAAGTATGATCATAGCAAACATTCAGATCTGATATAAACACTGATTTCTATGGTAGTGATCAAAATAGAGTAAATCACCTTTTTATTGTAACTTGATGCTTCAATAAAGATGGTATCCATACATTGTGACTGTTAAAAAATGTATTTGTCATTGAGTAATTCATTCAAGAGATCCATTAAAATAAACACTGATTCATCCAGTAATGAAACAAGTGAAATCTTTATCAGTGAGTCATTGAATCTTTCATTCAAGAGATTTGGTCAAAATCACTGATTTATCCTTTATCAGTGAGTCATTGAATCATTCATTCAAGAGATTCGGTCAAAAACGCAGATTCATCCAGTAATGAAACAAGCGAAATCTTTATCAGTAAGTCATTGAATCATTCATTCAAGATATTCTGTTAAAATTCTGATTTATCCAGTAATGAAACAAATGAAATCTTTATCAGTATGTCATTGAATCATTCATTCAAGAGATTTGGTCAAAATCGCTGATTCATCCAGTAATAAAGCAAGTGAAATATTTATCAGTGAGTCATTGAATCATTCATTCAAGAGATTTGGTCAAAAACGCAGATTCATCCAGTAATGAAACAATTAAAAACTTTATCAGTGAGTTATTGAATCATTCATTCAAGAGATTTGGTCAAAAACGCAGATTCATCCAGTAATGAAACAAGTGAAATATTTATCAGTAAGTCATTGAATCATTCATTCAAGAGATTTGGTCAAAATCGCTGATTCATCTAGTAATAAAACAATTAAAAACTTTATCAGTGAGTTATTGAATCATTCATTCAAGAGATTTGGTCAAAGACGCTGATTCATCCAGTAAGGAAACAATGACGTTTTTATGAGTGAGTCATTGAATTATTTGCTCAAACTTTAAAAAAAAAAAAATTAATTCAAATATATTAAATATTTTTAAAATAGATTGCAATTGACGTTTTGTCAGAACCTCTAGCAAATGACGTTATTTTGTTTAGTTGTCTATTCAGAATTGTGATCTCTACATTAAACAAAAAAATTGTGATTCTCAGTTTATCCAGAATCGCGCAGCTCTATTACATGAGTACTTTCCATAAAGTAGTGTCTGTAAAATGTACGAGGTAAATGCAAAAAAATTCTGTAAAATGAGACCAATGGAAAGGGAAATTCAAAATTCTATTGAAAAATTTGACTTGGTGTTTATGAATCTGTTTTTAATGCATCTCCAAACTTCAGAAAAGTGACTTTTAAATTTGTTTTTTTTTATTTTATTTAATTGTTTCTCATATTTTCCTCTTCCAATAATTTCCACAGAATGTTCCTAACCTGAATGCACACAATCTGACAAAGTCATCTGGAGATCAACCTTCACACCAAGCTATAAAGTCAAGGCAAAGCATAACCTAATTGTTTTAAATTTTAACTGTGCATTTTATTACAAATGTTTTTGTGTCAATCAACATAGCTTTTGAAAATAGTTTCTCTATTGTTTTGAAGCTGTTATTTTTATCTCTGTAGGTTTTTGGATGACTTTGACTCAATAAATCCGATTGGCAAAGGTGGTTTTGGCCGAGTTTTCAAGGCAAGACAAAAGCTGGAGAAGAAATATTATGCTGTGAAGATAGTGAAGAGTACAGAGTATGTAAATGAAAATAAAGTTTATCATCTTAATGTAATTTTATTGGCTGTGTGAGGGTTTGTTTTGTTTTTGTATTGCATCTACAGAAATATAATGTCATGATATCTTCTGTATCTCCACAGAAAAGCTCTTCGTGAGGTCCGTGCTTTGGCTGATTTTAATAACGCCAACATCGTCCGCTACTACGCAGCTTGGGAAGAGGACATGGCGTACAGACATGA
The DNA here is from genome assembly GCF_019924925.1 of Ctenopharyngodon idella. Classification (NCBI taxonomy): domain Eukaryota; kingdom Metazoa; phylum Chordata; class Actinopteri; order Cypriniformes; family Xenocyprididae; genus Ctenopharyngodon; species Ctenopharyngodon idella. The sequence goes on from NC_067232.1 coordinate 26,465,133, forward strand.
GTCTTCAGAGACCACCTCAGAGTAATTCAGCAAACACAACTCGTTCTAAAACAAACAAGGGCCTGCCTGACTGAAAGTGTTTAATGACTACTCGACACATAGCAGAACTAACTGACCAATTGAATAGTCATGCAGTCCCTATTTTTCTACTAACATTAACATGTATATTTGTATTGGACTTTAAAAACAAAACAAAAAAAACATCGAAAACATTTGTTCTGCTAAAAATATCTGTATCTATTGACTTTAGTTCTAGCAGTGGCCCGGGGACAAAGTTCCTCTACTTTCAGATGGAGCTTTGTGAGGGAGACACACTGCGTGCCTGGATTGAGAAAAGAAACTCTTCAAATGAACACTTCCTTGAGAGGAGAGCGGACGCAACACAGATCAGCAGGCAGGTGCTGACGGCCGTGGAGTACATTCACTCTAAAGGCTTGATCCACAGAGACCTGAAGGTGAGCACCTCGTTGAAATGAGCTTACATCAGGCTCGGACAGAACTCAGAATTAAAGGGGTCTTGAATTGAGAATATAAATGTGGACATATAAGAAGTCATTGTATTGTAAAAATATCTTAACTTCCTTGTTAGCCCAAAAACAGCTTTTATTGAAACCAAGCTCTCAAAATGACTCGTTTTGAATTTTGTCTCAGTATGATGTCATGAAAGACTGCCTCTGCAGAAGATCAACGCCTTCTTCTACATGATTGCCTCTTTTGCCCCGCCTATCGATTCGCGCATGTCATATAGTAATTAGAGATGCACTGATACTAAACTTCTCTACCGATAGCTGATTATTCAGAGCGATATCTGCCGATACCGATAGCCGATTCTTCAGAGCGATATCTGCCGATACCGATAACGATACTGATAGCCAATTATTCAGAGTGATATCTGCCGATACCAATAACCGATTCTTCAGAGTGATATCTGCCGATACCGATAACGATACTGATAGCCAATTATTCCGAGTGATATCTGCCGATACCGATAGCCGATTCTTCAGAGCGATATCTGCCGATACCGATCAGAGCGATACTGATAGCCGATTCTTCAGAGTGATATCTGCCGATAGCCAACCGATATCTGCTGATACCAATAACCGATTATTCAGAGTGATATCTGCCGATACCAATAACCGATTATTCAGAGCGATATCTGCCGATACCGATAACGATACTGATAGCCAATTCTTCAGAGCGATATCTGCTGATACCGATAGCTGATTATTCAGAGCGATATCTGCCGATACCGATAGCCAATTATTCAGAGCGATATCTGCCGATACCGATAACGATACTGATAGCCAATCATTCAGAGTGATATCTGCTGATACCAATAACCGATTATTCAGAGTGATATCTGCCGATAACGCCAGATAGTTTGGGGGTTCTGCCTTTTTTACCCTCTTTTAAATTAATGATAATTTTATTATAATTAATAATTCTCATTATATTTTTTAATTATCATATTTTGAAAGAAATGCAAACATTAAAAACTTTATTCTCTCCATTTCATCACCTTGTTTCAGAGTAACTGGTATCAGTTATAAACATAAACACATTACTCAAATTAGTATTAACACATTAACTAAATTTTGAAGATGAAATTAATATTTCTTAACTTCCTGAATGTTATTAATTCATATAATTACTATTAATATTGAACATCAAACTGGTTTCTTAGCATTTTCTTTACAAAAAGCAGAAATTCAGTGCATTTTCCTGCCCTCTTTTGATTGACAGGATATATCGGTCCTGACTATCGGCTGTTTTTAAACTATCGGCCGATGGCCGATAATGTGAGAATTTGCTTTTATACCAATTATTGGCCAATATATCGGTGCATCTCTAGTAGTAATAAATACAAGAGAAAAGCAAACACAGGATTACTCCAACAACAAAACAATAGAGATGCTGTTACCTCTAAGGATTACAAAATGTTTTGAAGTGCCAAGTTGTGGAAAAACAGTCATTGCATTGCCTTCCTCGTGATCATAACATTAAGAAAGCGTGGATGAACTTTATTTTTAACGAAGTTCCAGTCAGTTCGCATCAGTAAGACATGGTTTGTGCTTCATTTTACTGCAGATTCAGTTTTTAACAAAACACAGTTTGACGCAGACTGCAAATAAACAGATTTCACACACAGTTTTGATTGCTCTGTTTTTCTTTGTTTCAGCCTCTAAACATAATGTTCGGCAGTGATGGAAGAGTGAAGGTTGGAGACTTCGGCCTCGTGACTGCAGCAGAAAATGACAATGATCAGCAACTGCTGGAACGGACTAAAAGGACAGGAACACGTTCTTACATGAGCCCGGAGCAGGTGAGTCAAGAGGCGTATTCACGGATGAATCATGCACAGGAATATGCATTTAGAAAGTAGAGTCTATTTTGATTTCATAGTTTAAGTTTATTTGTTTACAGTGGCAGTGCACATTAATATACATGGCTGTACATGTGCCAGAATTAGCCAAAAAGGCTATTTTTCATCTTAATTATAATGATCTATACAGTGTTTAAATGCTTTTTGTGCTGCAGATTTTATTGTTAATAAACTGAATTTTTAGGCAACAAAAACATCCTATGACAGAAAGGTGGATATATACGCCCTGGGTCTCATATATTTTGAGCTCCTCTATAAACGCGTCACAACACATGAAAAGAAAAAGGTTTGATTCATCTTTTAATCTGTATATAATAATACAGTCTATGCATTCATCTTTAACTATATCTGATATGTTATTATAAGTAATGAAGTTTTTGTGTGTGTGTGTGTGTGTGCGTGACTTTTAGATTTGGGATAATATAAGAATTAGGATTTTTCCACCACAGTTCTCCGGGAAATTTACCTTTGAGGTGAGTGTAATATCATGATCAAAATTTTGAAATTTGTGCATGTTTTTTCTTCGGTGCAAGCGCTGAACATATGCTGAAATCATCAATGCCTGCTATGATCACTTACTCAAAGTTGAGCATTATCTAACACATTATCTCATTTTTCACGGCTGCGTTACGGGTGATGCTGATGAAATAGCATAAGCTCATAGAGCGAATGTTGAGTCCCAGTCCTGAAGACAGACCAGACGCCACAGATCTGATCAGAGAGCTGGATCGATGTTCCACTGTCCTGCAACCAGATAAAGACATCAAGACGTTCTGATGGGATCTCTTCTCTTTATGCCTTTTTAACAATAGCAGTTGCTTATATTTAAGGCAAAGCATTTAGCAGATGCTTCTATAGAGCAACTTACAAAAAGTGCTTTATATTCAGACTGACACAGTCAACAGATGGCAAGTGTGCAATTTAATCTATAAAGCAACTACATTTCCAAAAATGAAAGTTTTGTCATTATTTACTCATCTTCATGCCGTTTTTTTAACAAAATGTTCCACAAAAGAAAGAAAAACTTAAGTGTGAAAAATTACAAAATGTGCATTTTACATTGTCTAAAACTCCTCTCTGATCATGTTGTATTGCTGTAATTCATTCTCTATGTTTACATGAATTATCTTGAAACAACGGTTGACTCCATTACCTGTTTAAATGAATTACCTTTGGAACGGAAGTTGAATCTGTCAGCTTTTGTTATTGTGTCTGTATTGCATAATTTTCTGGAGCTAAAATCATGGAGCTTTTAATCTCATCTACAGGTTATGGAATCATATCTCATGTGGGGAAAAAGTGGTACATTTTGTTCTCTTTTGCTGTGAAGGTTTTTATTCATAATTTTTGTGGAACATCTGATTTGATATTGTTGGGATATTCTTGTGAAAATAAAAATCTGTTACAGAACATACATACTTAAATTGGCTGTTATTGTAAATAAGAAAGAATGAAATGAAATGTCAACTCATTCATGTGTCAAAATAAAAGCAGCTGATCAAAGACGAGATCAGAATATTCCAGAACATGTCAGCTAAAGTTTTAACATACTTGTAGATTTAAAAAAAAGTGTTTTTAAAAAATTAGCGTTTTTGTTGTTTACACGGAGACCGTTTTCAAAAACTTGCACTTTGAAACCTGTTTTCAGGCCACCAAAATGCCGTTGTCGTGTAAATGAACGGCCAAAACGCATAAAAAGTTTACGTTTTTAGTTGAAAACGGTGTTGTGTAAACAGCCCCCAGCGATCTAAAGACGTTTCAAAAACGGGGTTTGCAATCGCTATTGTTTCTGATGTCACAAACTACCTAACCAATCACATCAACGTGCCGGCGTGCTTTAGCATATCATTAACTATTACCGCTCTGAAGCGGGGAGTCTCAAGAGAATATTTTTCCGTTGATATGAAAAATCGGATAGATTTAGCAATATAGCAAGGTGTATGATGTATATTATTATGTTATGAACTATAGTAACTAGTTGTTCAAAGCATTTCTAAGGATACTGATTTTAAGAAGGCAGCTGTCTGACTTGGATGGCGAACGGGAACATGGTTTGTAACATTAGCAACACATTATTATTAGCTGTTTGATATATATAGATATATATTTAATAAATATTAATTACCGTCATGTGTCCGACGTTGTAAAAAGCGATACCATTGTGCAGCGTTTACCTCAGTAATTTGACCGAGTGGATCGCTCGTGCGAGTGAGTGGAGGCGGGGCTAATTAGCATATTCATATATTATTGTATATTAAATGAAGCAAGTATGTAGAGTTACATTCAGGCTATTTTAAGGCATGAAGAAATTTTTTTCACAGGAAAAAAAAAAGTTTAAATATGTCACTTTGGTGATTTTAAGGGAAAAAATTATTGACTACAGAAAAATAACCATTTTTTCTTGGTGTGAAGAACATTTTAATAATCCAAAGAACCCTTTTCCACTGTAAATAACCTTTTGAGCGATGGAAAGGTTCCATTGATGTTAAGGGTTCTTCATGGAACAATAAATGCCAATAAAGAACCTTTATTTGTTATTTAGTAATTAGTAGTAAGGGAGTAAATTCAAGGTATTAAAAATACCTTGTTTTATTATAAGCTCTTAAATAATTTATATGTATGCTAAATAAATAATAAGAGAATACATTTTGTAATATATTATACTGATATGTTTCCAAATCACCAATAAACGCTTTACTTACCTAATAAACATTATTTTGTTGGCTATGCTACAATGTAATTTTCAGTATTCTGAATAGTGTTGTGTATATGTTAACTTCGGTATTGAAGAATAAAAATAAAAATGTACGATGTGGACTCGAAACTTAAGGACGGGCGTGTTATAACGTGTAAAGAACTGCTGAGGGAAGCGAGAAGGAATCGAAACCGAAACTTCTAGAAGGCTGGTTTAAATTCCCACACGGAACTATTGAGAGTTTTGGTGTCTAGACCGACCAGAGAAGCTGCAGTACAAGAATCTGAACTGTATTAAAAACATTTTGGACAGAAACAAAATGTCTGCCGAAACTCAAATGGAGAGGAAGATCATTGATTTCTTGAGACAAAATGGGAAAAGCATAGCTTTGACAATTGCTAAAGAAATCGGACTTGACAAATCCACCGTGAACAGACATTTGTACAACCTACAGAGATCAAACCAGGTGTTTAACTCTAACGAAAAGCCTCCTGTTTGGGATCTAATGGAGAAGACGAATGGGATCAAACAAACAGTCAAAACACCAGAGCAAAAGTCTCTGACGACGACAGCAGAAACATGTGAAGAGAAACACGTAAGGGATCTGCTGAAATCAGGAGGTTTAAAAGCCTGTCAGATCGCTAAAGACTTGGGACAACCAAGAAAAACCGTAAACAAACAGCTGTACAGTATGATGCAGACGGGTAAAGTAAAGAAATGTGAAATAAGTAGCTTGTGGCTTCTGGAAGGCGAGGAGAGCAATGAAAGTCACTCCCAAGAGAGGTTTGTGTCGTTTAAAGCACTTACAGCTGTGATTTATAAGGCTTTTTATGTGCCAATGTTTTTGGATAATATTTTAAAAATGACTTGTTTTTGATTAGTTCCTGTTTTTATTTTCCAGTGATCATAGACTGGGGTCAGTCGCAGGGTAAGACACCAAAGTAACATGTTTAACTTCTAAAATTCAGATATAACAGAGACATTTTTTATAGGATAATGCATAATGATTTGCTGCTGCTACATGTCAATGTCTGTGTCTTCTATAGGTTGTCTCAAAGTTTTGATGTGATCACAAAGCTTGGTGAAGGAGGATTTGGCTGTGTTTTTAAAGTAAAGCATAAATTTGATGGCAAGATCTACGCTGTAAAGAAAGTCGTCTTAACTGGGTAAGATTATACAAGTCATATCTAATTTTAGAAAGAACAGTTGTCATGATTGTATGGTACAAAAAAAAAAAAAAATCACAGAATGTACATTCATTCATTCGTTCATGCATTTTATTTATTCATGCATTTATTTATTCATTCATACATTCGTTTATTCACACGTTTATTTATTCATACATTTATTCATTTACCATGCATTTATTTATTTATTTATTCATGCATTTATTTATTATGCATAAATTTATTCATACATTTATTTGTTCATGCATTTGTTTATTTATTTATTCATTGTGAGTTTATTTATTCATGGATTTATTTATTTATTTATTCATGCAATAATTCATACATTCATTTATTCATGCATTTATTTATTTATTTATACATTTATTCACACATTTATTCATGCATTCATTCATTTACCATGCATTTATTTATTTATTCATGCATTTATTTATTATGCATTAATTTATTCATGCATTTATTTATTTATTCATGCATTCATTAATTTACCATGTGTTTATTTATTCATACATTTATTTATTCATGCATTAATTTATCATGCATTTATTTATTCATTTATTCATTCATTCATTTATTAATGCATGCATGCATGCATTCATTCATGTATCATGCATTTATTTATTTTATTTTATTAATTCATTCATTCATATAAAACAGGGAAGCTGATTCCGAGGTGAAGGCATTGGCCAGACTAGACCATCCAAACATAGTGCGCTACATTACATGTTGGCCGGATTCTGAGAGCTGCACATCAAACCAAGACAGAAACCAAGTGTCCAAGTAAGCAAGTCTCCATCACTTTTGATAAAACACTGAGTGCTTCTCAATAATGACGTTTATTTGTTTTATGTTTAGCACATCAGGTTCTTCATCATGTGGAGTGACCTTTGATAGAGCTGGCTGTGAAGAGAGGAATGATGAAGACGATGAAGACGATGATGATGACGATGATGTCAGTGATGTCACATCAAGAATGGAAAGTCTGGGTTCGACAGCAGAGTATGTCCAGCATTTTTCTTATAAGATACTTGTTTATTTTGCTTCTATATAGTGTGAAATTTAAAACCGTCCTTTTAGGGTACACTATTAGTAGTGTTAGCTCAACTGGTGACGGGTTTGATTGTCTGTTTTCAGATTAGCATCTGCTGCTGGGCCCTCCGGAAACCTGGACCCATTAAATCAGTGAGTTTATTTGTTTACGATAATTTATGACACAACAACTGCAAGAAATAGTACAAGTTTATTTTTAGAAAGATCCCTGATCATTTTATTTAGTGTTTAATTTCATGATCATGAATGCAGTTACGCAAAATCTCTATAATTTTAGCAGCATAAATTTAAGATGGATTAAAGTTACAATATGTAAGATTTTTGTGGTAAAATATCCAAAAACCACTAGGCCAGTGTTATATATTTTGTTCACTTGAGTACTTACAATATCCCAAATGTTTCCAACTATTTGTAAATCGTGAGAAAATCGCGATTTTAACCAAGGATACGGGACGTGTGAGGAGTCGCCTGTCAATGGCGTCATACCCGCGTTACCCTCGGTTTCCAGTTTTATTTTGTAGAAATAGTCCCGATTCTTTTCCACTGGCAGTGAGGTGAAGACGACATTTCCCAAGATTCCGCGCTCAAACTTGCCGTCATCAAGCTACGCCTTTGTTTTGAATAGGTGACCTCTAGCGGCGAAAAAATTACATATTGTAGCTTTAACAGTGCTGGGCAAATTACTGACAAATTGTAGTCCAATACTGATTACTTTTAGATTACTAACTCAAAACACATTCTTGAATAGAAATATAGGTCACACTTTAGATTAGGGTTCAATTCTCACTATTAACTAACTATTAACTATGACTTTTGCCTCAGTAAACTCCTATTTACTGCTTATTAATAGTTAGTAAGGTAGTTGTTAAGTTTAGGTATTGGATTAAGGGATGTAGAATATGGTCTTGCAGAATAAGGCATTAATATGTGCTTCATAAGTACTAATAAACAGCCAATAACATTGCATGCTAAAGAGCAAATACTTAATAGTGAGAACTGGAGCTTAAACTAAAGCGTTACAGAAATATTTTGTACAATATTTGTATATGAAAGTACAAAGAGAAAGATAATCATGTAATACTGGGTTGTAACATATAATCAGTTACTACCACAACTAAAATATAACGTTTCTCAAAGCTGTGGTTGGTTTGGTTACAATACTTATTTCATTTTAAGGGCCAGATGAAAGAACCATTGATTAACAATATAAGCAAACTTCTAAAGAAAAATAAAATGATTATTCGAAATGTATTATATGAAAAAATAAAGTATGATACGAAGACAATACAAAGTAATGTTAAATATTCATCCAAGGGTCATGCCTGTTCTTTCTCTGTCTGTTTCAGCAGCAGGATGTATTTGTTTATTCAGATGGAGTTCTGTGAGGGAGGAACACTGACCACGTGGATACGGGCGAGAAATCGTATGAACAAACAGAGAATCGCGGTGGAAATCCATAAAATATTTTATGAAATTGTCAGTGGAGTGGAATACATCCATTCAAACAGTCTCATCCACAGAGACTTGAAGGTATTTGTTTTTAGTTGCTATTGTGTTTTAACATATAAACAAATAAGCATTTTCCCCATATTTAGCCATCTGTACTTTTCTTTTAGCCTGATAACATATTGTTTGGCATGGATGGCAAAGTGAAGATCGGAGACTTTGGGCTGGTGGCGGCACAGACCAATCACAGCGGTGGTCCTATAGAGAGGACAAAGAGAAGAGGAACACTGCAATATATGAGTCCTGAACAGGTGACACATTTTAATTATTACTTTTTAATTTTAGCTTATTCATAAAGATTTGAGCTGGATGAGTACCCTTTATACTAATAAAATTAATATCATTGTTTACCTTAGGAAAATAAGAGGAATTATGATGAAAAAACAGACATTTTCCCTCTTGGACTCATATGGTTTGAGATGCTTTGGAAATTGTCCACCGGTATGGAGAGAGCAGAGGTCAGTATTTTAATGACAGTCATCAATATTGAATGTATTCACTGTCTTCAGTGATATTTGCAGATGTTTTTTAATTTATTTATTTAATTATTTTTTGACATTGCAGCTGTTGAAAGATCTGAGAAATCAAAGGTTTCCGGAAGGTTTTTGTGACAGTTATCCAACTGAAGTAAGAAACTTGATTTCACCCAGGGTGCAAATACACAATGGCCTTCAGTGGGGTAAAAGAGTCCCCCCCCAAAAAGGGGGAAGGGGTGCTCACACACACGCACACACGTGTGTAGATATATATATATATATATATATATATATATATATCTACACCGATCAGGCATAACATTATGAGCACTGACAGTTGAAGTGAAGAACACTGAATATCTCTTCATCACCGCACCTGCTAGTGGGTGGGATATATTAGGCAGCAGGTGAACATTTTGTCCTCAAAGTTCCCGGTCTGCAGTGGTCAGTATCTATCAAAAGTGGTCCAAGGAAGGAACAGTGGTGAACCGGAGACAGGGTCATGGGCGGCCAAGCTCATTGATGCACGTGGGGAGCGAAGGCTGGCCCGTGTGGTCTGATCCAGCAGACGAGCTACTGTAGCTCAAATTGCTCAAGAAGTTAATGCTGGTTCTGATAGAAAGGTGTCAGAATACACAGTGCATCAGTTTGTTGCGTATGGAGCTGCATAGACGCAGACCAGTCAGGGTGCCCATGCTGACCCCTGTCCACCGCCGAAAGAGCCAACAGTGGACACGTGAGCATCAGAACTGGACCACGGAGCAATGGAAGAAGGTGGCCTGGTCTGATGAATCACGCTTTCTTTTACATCACGTGGATGGCTGGGTGTGTGTGCGTCGCTTACCTGGGGAACACATGGCACCAGGATGCACTATGGGAAGAAGGCAAGCCGGCGGAGGCAGTGTGATGCTTTGGGCAATGTTCTGCTGGGAAACCTTGGGATCCATGTGGATGTTACTTTGACACGTATCACCTACCTAAGCATTGTTGCAGACCATGTACACCCTTTCATGGAAACGGTATTCCCTGGTGGCTGTGGCCTCTTTCAGCAGGATAATGCTCCTGCCACAAAGTAAAATGGTTCAGGAATGGTTTGAGGAGCACAACATCGAGTTTGAGGTGTTGACTTGGCCTCCAAATTCCCCAGATCTCAATCCAATCGAGCATCTGTGGGATGTGCTGAACAAACAAGTCTGATCCATGGAGGCTCCACCACGCAACTTACAGGACTTAAAGGATCTGCTGCTAACATCTTGGTGTCAGATACCACAGCACACCTTCAGAGGTCTAGTGGAGTCCATGACTCGAAGGGTCAGGGCTGTTTTGGCAGCAAAAGTGGGACCGACCCAATATTAGGAAGGTGGTCGTAATGTTATGCCTGATCGGTGTATATACTTATACCATGGTCTGTTTGAATATACTCGATTCTGATTGGCTGGAAGGTGTGCAATAAAACCGTTTAATGCACAGGTAGTTCCAAGTCAGTTTAATCACTGTTCTATATTAATGCGCTGAATTTCATTGAAGCACACACACACACACACGCACACAATACGTCACAAACATTAGGAGCACAGAAACATAACCCCCAACCCACCGTAATTCGTACTTTGATTTTATGTTCAAATAAATATTGATTGGACTGAGTTTAGCCTATAATTTTGTTGTGCTTCTTTTTCAGAATAAATTCATCGAGAAGATGCTGTCCTTTGCACCGGAGGACAGGCCACCTGCAAAAGACATCAAAGAAAAACTTGAGAAGTTTTTCTCTCTGGATGAGGATCTGTTAAGCCAGAAAACGATTTGAGATTTTTGTATTTAAACTGCCACAGTAGTTTGGCAGAGTCGACTCAAAATAATGTTCTACCGCAGAGTACTTCTGACAGGTGTTCTGATGATTTTATCGATTTATTCATGATTTAATGAACTGTTTAATGATCTCTCATTAAGGTGAAAATATAAAATCATAAAATGTTGAGAATAACTGTCAGCTTTTCTAGGATTTCTTCTAATATATTTTTTAAAATGTCAAAAGTTGCATTTCAGTCTCATTTTGTTTTCATCTTAAAAATACATTTTAATGATGTTGTGTGGCTACTTTTTACAAAACCAACCATGAACGTAATTTCACAACATTACTGTAATGTTGGCTGCAAAATTAAGTTGTATTTATAATTGCAACTAAAGTATAATGTTTGTCAAAGTTACAATTGGTTCGGTTACAGTGTAACCAGACTGCAACCAAAATACAACACTGTGTAATGTGAAGAAATGTTGTGCTGGCTGGGAACATTGCTGCTCCTGTTGATTTTTGACAAATGTACTATGTATGTGGAATAAAACAGACAGAAAGAAAACTAAAATGTTACTATTATACTCATGTTTTAATACTTACAATACTTTTATAATTGGATAAAATATTAAACTCACATTTTGTTGTTATAAATAATATTAGTTTTTTATTACAATATTACAATATAAAAAAATAAACCCTCAAATCAATTTTCATGTATGTTCTGATATCGTGGCAAATAATTTGTGTCACCCACTTCCGGTGTGACAGAGTATGATTGCAGTGCTCATCTATTTCCACTAGCTGTCGCTGTTACTGCGCTGATTTTCCACACGTGCGTTTCTGTTCTACACTAAGAACAGAAGTCTGTAAGTTTGTTATTTTTCGATAAATATACACGAGATTAATGTTGTCGTTCATGTCGAAACTGCAAGATATCAACTCGGAGGCAACCATTATACGGCCCAGATAGATTTATGTCGACTTCGCTGTTGATGTTGACTTTAATGTCAAAATTTTTAGTTCTGATTTTCATATAAATTTGTTAACCGTCATATTCTATACGGTTAAGAAATTATCAATAGTACAATTATTATAAATATCAAATAGAAATATTTTGACAGTAGCTTAGTCATTTTATGTGTTTTTAGAATAGCTGTTTTGGATTTTTGTGAAGAAATAGTAGGTTTTTTGTTTAACATTACTCGAAGAGATCTTCATGTTTTGTTCAATAATAAAGCAGTAAGCCCCGTGAAGCCGTGATTTACGGGTAATTTAGAACAGCTACAGTGCGTTGTAATGCACGACGCGCGGGAAAGTGCCTAAAACCCCAATTAGCTAAATCACGGCTTCAACTGCTTTTATAAAGTGGTTATTCCACATACCTGGCAAATTTTTATAAAATAAACACAGACACAAAAAGGTAATGCTATTAAATAAAAAATATTATTCTTCTGCCAAAAAATGTAGTTCTTCAGAAGCGGAATGACGCTGTGGCGCAGTAATACTGATGTAATGCGGTCACAGGCGAATGTTTGTAGAGTAATGCTGCCTTCACGTGCTATCAGAAATTTGATAATTCCCATTTCTGAAGTTGTGATTACGAGCTCATCACAAATGGGAGGGCGTTCATGTGCAATTTTTACCTAGGAAACTAGTACGATAATTCCGAGAGCAGTATTTACAACAGCTTCGAATGCAGCTCAACCAATCATAAGGCCAGGAACTAGCCATTTTATAACATAAAAATTTCACATACACACTGGCATACCTCAAGCATGAATATACTAAGGATATATTAAAAATTCTGACGCAACTAACATGTCATAAATTATGTTGAAATGCATGGATAAATGAAAAATGTTGGACATTTATGGTGCTTATTTGTCCTTTCATTTCATGGAAAAGAGCAGCATGAACATTTTTCAAAATTTGTCCGTTTATGCTCCACCGAAGAAAGAAAGTCATATGGATTAGGAACAACATTAGGGTGAGTAAGTGATCACTTACAGCATCATTTGTCCACGCATTCAAATTACTAAACTGGATTGTATAATATTGACATCACAGATTATATATGAAGCTTTCTTTTTCCAGAGAGACGCATGCCAGCTCTTACAGTACACGTCACTGTGAGCCCAAGCGCTCTGTTGTACTTCTGAATGAATGGAGGCATTAGACAAAACAACACTCTTTTATAATGGACGAGCCGTTACAGTGTGTGTCTAAAGAAAAAGATTTGAATGAGTATATTATTTACAAGAACAACATTACTTTCATTGTTTACCGTAGTAGAAAGCACATCCTGCCTCTTACTGTCAGAAGTTTACTCAGCATTATGTTTGTACACTTGATAATGTATTTTAAGGGTTTATGTTACAACCTATAAAATCAGTCATCGTTATTTTATTTTTGCTGAAATAATGCAGGTAATCTAATTTAGGGTTTGATAATTTCTCTTTTATTAATGTAGAAAACGAAGTCAAACAAAGTCTTACAAAGTGACACGAGTGCAAAAGCCAACAAAGATACAAACTGTACAATGATCAAACGCTAAAAATGTTTTTATAAAAACAATGGACACAATCCAACCCCTAATTCTGAACATTTCAAAATAAATACTTTTATTTTATTCTTCATAAAATTATCATTCTGTTAATGCAGTTGTCTATAGAAAAATGTGTATCTCCAAAAATAGAAATTTTCCATGGGAGAGTGTCAGTGATGTTTCACAGTTCAGGCCAAGTTTTGTTAAACAGGTTTGTGTCCTAAATCTGAATAGAACTGAAATGAAGAAGCTGATTTTGTTTATAGAGCAGCAACATGAAAAGAGCAACAAAAGATTTCAGAATGTTAGTATACTTATCTAGTATACATAATATATTAATTTATATATGCTTATGTATATAATTGACAGTGTAAACTAGCTTGTACGGATTGATTCAGAGTAGAATCTGAGGCGAATACTACTGGCCTAAAAGTTTAAAGAATATAACGCAATGATGAACGCACGCTTTTTTGGCAGCATTGACTATGGAAGTGTTTTTCTCATTCATTTTCTCTATAGGATGAAAAGACGAAGGTATAAGAAATTTTTCTTTAACGAGGCAATGAACTACTTTTCCCATAAGGCATTGCAAACAATCGAAGCAAAAAACAACTGTACAATATAAAACTATTGACTTAAAGTCACTGATTCTAAAATATATTTTAGGTTTATATTTAAATAAAAATATTTATAATATTTAAAAACAAATATTTAATACAAATACAATTTAAATGTGCAAGTATTTGTGGAATGTAGGGAGGCCGACTGGATTAATTAATTTGCAGTGCATCATGGGACTTCTGATTGATCTCTCCCCAGGATTATGGGTAGTGTTTTTGAAATCACATTTAATTCTACGGAAACATAAAGCAGTGCTTCACTCAGCAACTCTGCACATTATTGGTAAGATTCTTTATAGAGAAAATGATTGGTAGTTTTGCTTCCAGAGCCCAACTGTGGTATTATATTGAGATACCCTAATAAATATCTGTGGTAATGTACTATTACCCATGACTGACTCCACAGCGATGGGGAATGTGCAAAATAATCAGACTCCTCATTGGGAAAGTTCTAGTAGGGATTTAACTCCTCTGGTACCAGATGAGAGTCTTCACCTTCAACGTAGGCGGTGAAACTGTTGTTCCGAGAGCTCCAATCATAGCTGTCCGGCGTAAGACTGTGAATGAAAAGGAACAGGTGATGCATTAAACTGTTGTGGTCAAATTAATCCTCATTTAGGGGTCACACTCATACTCCTCACGGTCAAAAGTACTGAACACCTTGATGAACCTCAATGAAATAAATGTGCTATATTTAAGTCAATAATATTTTTCTTTAATATTTTGCATTTTGAGGAGATTTCAGGATACTAAATAATACTCACCTTTAAATTATGCACCATTTATTTTTATATAAAATATCGCAATTTATGCAGTAAGTCAAAAATAGAGCAAAAGTATTTAAAGTTCACTTCAGAATTAAATTGTCTTTCTTTCTTCAGTCGAAAAGAAATTAAGGTTTTTGAGGAAAACTCCAGGATTTTTCTCCATATAGTGGACTTCACTGGGGTTCAACGGGTTGAAGGTCCAAATGTCAGTTTCAGTGCAGCTTCAAAGAGCTCTACACGATCCCAGACGAGGAATAAGAGTCTTATCTAGCGAAATGATCTGTCATTTTCCAAAAAAACAAAACAAAAAATATATACTTTTTAACCACAAATGCTCATCTTGCTCTGCGATGCGCCACGCATTACGTAATCACGTTGGAAAGGTCACGCGTGACGTAGGTGGAAGTACCGCAGGTAGGGCGAAAAACTCCATCTAATTTAGTCCTCCAACTTCAAAATTGTCCGACATCATTGTTTTACCTTTTTTTGTAAAGACCGTTTGACTTTCATATTCGCTTTGTAAACACTGGATCAGGTACTTCCGCCTACGTCACGCGTGACCTTTCCAACGTGATTACGTAATGCGTGGAGCATCGCAGAGCAGTGCAAGACGAGCATTTGTGGTTAAAAAGTATATATATATATTTTTTTTTTAGAAAATGGCCGATGGTTTCTCTAGATAAGACTCTTATTCCTCGTCTGGGATCATGTAGAGCTCTTTGAAGCTGCACTGACACTGACATTTGGACCTTCAACCCGTTGAACCCCAGTGAAGTCCACTATATGGAGAAAAATCCTGGAATGGTTTCCTCAATTTCTTTTCTACTGAAGAAAGAAAGACATAAACATCTTGGAGTAAATTATGAGGAAATTTTAATTCTGAAGTGAACTAATCCTTTAAAATCCAATAAATTATGGCAGATTGGTGTCATCTGGTGGAAAGAAATAGAGAAAATCATCTGTAATACCATGATGTAAATGACACTGTAAATATATATACAGGGCTGTGTATTCCCTAGTTTCTGAGAACAGTGTTTTCAGACATAATTACTTACTTTTGTTAGGTTTTGCGTTTGCATTTAAGACTGAGCACCAAACTTGACTGACATACCTGGCTTGAATGTTTTGTGGGATGATACTCCATGCGAGGTCATCATCGCTGTCATAACGCCGGGGGTTGTCAAAGAAATAAGCTCTAGATGAGAACATGTGCCCAGGGATCACTGCTGCACTCTGAAAACCAGAGAGATGAGAGGGTCAGTTTTCAGCATGCTATTGAAAATGTAATTTATTTCTCTGATGTATAGTCTTTAGTGTCACATCATAAATCTCGTACCCGATCCTGAGCCGGCTTACGGACTCTGAAAAAGAAGACCACCAGGGAAGTGGGCAGCAGCTCCCAAACAAACAGAATCACCCCAAAAACCACGTAACCTGCATCACCTAACGTCGACTTCAGATCTGCCTGTAGAATAAAGTAAATCAGCAATATTGCCAAATTCATCAAGACACATTAATTCATCAAAATGAAAACAAAAGTACTAAAGACGTTGGCTCAATTTACTTCCATTTTAAGTGCATTACTTTAACCACAATTTTATTCTGTGGTGATTGGCATTTGATATAATTGTTAAAAATTGTCACTAGAGTTTAATTTGCATTGAACCTGGAACATTTGTTACCTTTCTGTTATGGGTATTTGGCACGTACTTGGTCTGATACGTTGTACCAGTCGTAGTTGAATGAGTTGATGCTCTTGATTTTTGTCAGTGCCAGCACCACTAAGTTGTAGCACGCGCGAGACGAGTACAGCAGGATCACCGTCACTCCGATTACAGTCACCTGACACACAGATGTTCCCTAGACAGACAGACATTCAGATCTGACTCAATACTGGTACAAAACACCATCCGATTTATTTTACAATGGATAAAATGTACAGAGATTTACATTGACTTTATGATCTATTCCACTCTATGGGGGTTTAAATTGAAAAACAATAACAACAACAACAAAAATCAATTTAAAATGTTAAATAATCTTGATTTACATGTACAAGTGGACTTGGGAAGACTGGTACATTGTCAAAAGACAACAAACTTTCTATGACTGACACCAGGGGAATGTATGGAAAATACACTGTAAATGCTTTTCCATAATATCTTTTCTAAAGAGACCGTTTCCTTCTGGTTAGCCCATTACAATGCTTTACCTGTTGAAATGGATCATTAATTTGTTCAGATGTTCAAAAACTTGCAAGCCAACTAACAGGTAATGATCTCAGACCTTTAACAAACGTTCTGGCAAGGTTCTCTCAAAGTTATGAACAAACGTTCCTCTAGTAACATTAATAGAATGTTCGTTTAGAGTTATCTGGTCTTTAATAATGTTCTCAAAACGTCCTTAATAGAGGGCTTTTTCTTGAAATGTTTTAGTTGGACGTTCATCTAACATTTTTTTAAATGTTACTACTTGTTTCAGAATGTTCAGAGAACATTCAAAAGTAACATTCTCATAATGTTTGCAAAATGGAATGTTCCTTTTATGTTTGCATAACTAAGAAACATTTTTAAAACATATGACACGTTTTGAACATTCAGAAATAACATTTTTTAACTTGATGGGAACGTTAGCAGGATATTGTTAGCTGGCGTTTTATAGTAAAAGAAAAAAAACACCGTCTTCTTCTGTATTGTAGTATATTCATATTGACTTTAATCTTTCTGTATAATGTATCACAGCTTTCATCTGTTTTAATTTGTCGTATTTGTGTTTCGTTACCTTGGACTCCAGGTAGATGTTGGCCAAAGACATCTTGGCGATCTTGTAGAGACACAGTGCGAGTGAGACGGCACAGAGGACAAACAGAGTGTCGTTGATGGCCACACGCACCAGCACTACAGTCTCTGTGTCGGCCTTTGTCATCTTCACCAGCAGCGCACAGGTCAGGTTCACCAGCAGGAAGACGATGCTGATAGACAGGAACAGCAGGTACAGTGGCAGCCTGACGACACATGACAGCGTTTATTACGAGTGCAGCTCTCAATACAGAGTTCAGTTAAATACTGTGTAACATGCTGCTAGTGCATTATTACAGTAAATGCATGAAAGAATATAAAATTTTATATATATATATATATATATATATATATATATATATATATATATAATGTGTGTGTGTGTGTGTATATGTGTATATATACATATATACACCGATCAGGCATAACATTATGACCCCTTCCTAATATTGGGTCGGTCCACCTTTTGCTGCCAAAACAGCCCTGACCCATCGAGGCATGGACTCCTCTAGACCCCTGAAGGTGTGCTGTGGTATCTGACACCAAGATGTTAGCAGCAGATCCTTTAAGTCCTGTAAGTTGCGAGGTGGAGCCTCCATGGATCGGACTTGTTTGTTCAGCACATCCCACAGATGCTCTATTGGATTGAGATCTGGGGAATTTGGAGGCCAAGTCAACACCTCAAACTCGTTGTTGTGCTCCTCAAACCATTCCTGAACCATTTTTGCTTTGTGGCAGGAGCATTATCCTGCTGAAAGAGGCCACAGCCACCAGGGAATACTGTTTCCATGAAAGGGTGTACATGGTCTGCAACAATGCTTAGGTAGGTGGTACGTGTCAAAGTAACATCCACATGGATGGCAGGACTCAAGGTTTCCCAGGCTTGCCTTCTTCCCATAGTGCATCCTGGTGCCATGTGTTCCCCAGGTAAGTGACACACACGTACCCGGCCATCCATGTGATGTAAAAGAAAACGTGATTCATCAGACGAGGCCACCTTCTTCCATTGCTCCGTGGTCCAGTTCTGATGCTCACGTGTCCACTGTTGGCTCTTTCGGCGGTGGACAGGGGTCAGCATGGGCACCCTGACTGGTCTGCAGCTATGCAGCCCCATACGCAACAAACTGTGATGCACTGTGTATTCTGACACCTTTCTATCAGAACCAGCATTAACTTCTTGAGCAATTTGAGCTACAGTAGCTCGTCTGTTGGATCGGACCACACGGGCCAGCCTTCGCTCCCCACGTGCATCAATGAGCCTCGGCCGCCCATGACCCTGTCTCCGGTTCACCACTGTTCCTTCCTTGGACCACTTTTGATAGATACTGACCACTGCAGACCGGGAACACCCCTCAAGAGCTGCAGTTTTGGAGATGCTCTGACCCAGTTGTCTAGCCATCACAATCTGGCTCTTGTCAAACTCTCTCAAATCCTTACGCTTGCCCATTTTTCCTGCTTCTAACACATCAACTTTGAGGATAAAATGTTCACTTGCTGCCTAATATATCCACCCACTAACAGGTGCCGTGATGAAGAGATAATCAGTGTTATTCACTTCACCTGTCAGTGCTCATAATGTTATGCCTGATCAGTGTGTGTGTATATATATATATATATAATTTTATGGATCCATATTCACCTGTACTTCTGAAGTTCTGGTGAATATTTAGACTTGGCCTTGAAAATGACCTGTCCCAGAAAACAAGCATGTTAGTGTAAATATCACATGCAAAAAGCATTTTTAAGCCAAGAATGACACATTCAGGATCATAACATTCAGGTCACCACACACTTTCATCATAACATTAACAAGATTGTTAAGCAAGCGCTTCTCAGGTTTACTTCTCGCCTCCATTATAAACATTGACATGTCAACATGCTCATATTACATAAGATCTGATTCAGGCAGTGTGAGGGACTAAAGTGTGTTAATATATACTGTAAAGAGTGAAAATGTGCAGTTGTTACTTTAAGGAGTTATTTCAACCTGATCTGACAATTACATTGGTGTAAGAAATTATCCAGTTCCAAAAATGCACTGTAAAAAACAGTGACAACAAGATAGTATTTTTCTTAACTGTTCTTACCCGTATATACTGTATATTACATGCCACATTTAAAATATGTATTGTAGCGTTAATTCTAAATCAGTTGGTAACTCGCTGTAAATAATTCACAGGTTTTTACTGTAGTGTTTTTTACAGTGAGTGTAAATGCATCAGACCGCAGTGAATGATTTCACTTCTCTTTTTTTACTCACGCTGTACTCCCACATATATGATTCATTTGCATATGCAGCTTTAATCACAATAAAACAGGAAGAATAGTTCTGTACTGCAACATCTCTAGCTGCTTTAGAACAGTATGAATTGTGAGAACGTATAATACATGAATTGACATAAGCACTAGTGTGGGAGTGAATCAATAATAACAGCTCTCTATAATTTAGATATATGATATATGCAGCAAATATCATGGATGGAGATTTTTTTTTTCTATAAGGTACAGTATGATTACATAATCCACACTGAGAGAGATTAAGATACTGTTATAAGTCAAGCTGATTAAAAAGACAGACATGAAAAATGACAGGTTTTACTCCTGAGATAAATCTGATTTTATTTGCGTGATTTTATCAATCAGAAATTGATATTTTAAATTAGATATTATTTTATATTTTAGTTAAAGTTTTAGTAGTTTTGTTTGTTTAAAATAAATAATATATATATATATATATATATAAACAAACAAACAACAAAAACTAAAATTTAAAATATCTAATTCAAAATATTGAAATAATAGATAATAATATTGACATAATAAATAAATGATATATATATATGAATATGTATGTATATATATATATATATATATATATATATATATTATAAACAAACATATATAATCAAACAACACAATTATTAAAACTTTAACTAAAATTTAAAATAATATCTCATTCAAAATATTGAATTATATGTGTAATATAATAATAATATATAATATATGTATATATTTCAATATTTTCAATTTAAATTTTAGTTTTTGTTGTCTTAGTCTTTAACTAAAATTTAAAATATGTATATATGTAATATAATAATATATAATATATAGCCTATATATATATATAAACAAACAACAAAACTTTAACTACAACTTAAAATATGTAATTCAAAATATTGAGAAATATGTATGTATATATATATATATATATATATATATATATATGTATATATATATATATATATAATAGAGGCCGCATTGGACAGTTGGGTAGTTTTTAACCCTCCTTTTTTTAACCTTAAGTTTTTAACTCACACTTTTCGATGTGATGAATATTCCATCAATCAATTAAAACAGGCAAATGCAGGGTTGCAAAGGCACATTGCCAAACATCAAACCAGTTTAAATGTAATTGATACTAAAATAACACTGGAGGTGGTTGGATAAATAAAAGAGCGATTGATGTCAAGCGAAAAGAAAAGTCGTTTCAGTGTTGAAGTAAGTTTTAGTGAAAGATAAAACAGATAATTTTTCCTTAGAATGAATAATACATAATAAGAGCAGGAGCAGTATGAAAATGGACATGATATAAGCAACAGAATTTAATGTCCAATATATTATTTTGTTAGTGTAATCCACTCTCATAAACTTACATGTGACCTGCAGTCTTAAAACCAGATTTTACCATCACCACAATAGCAAGGTTCAAAGGACACCTGTGTCTAACTCACCTGTGCGAAATAAAGATTCATGAGGCTGAGAGTGAAGAACTGCAGGCAGACAGGAAAACAGTAGAGCAGCCAGAAAGAGAAGGGTCCCAGCGTGTTGGCTGTCACGCAGTTTCTGAAATAAAATGAGAAGAGCAGCGCACGCAGAGCTGCCCACAGCAGACACAAGAACAGAAACACAGTCTGGTAGCTGAAGCGCTTGTGTCGGTATCGCAGCACCAGCCACAGCTGCGCGTACACGAACGCAAAGAGCAGCGAGTAGAAGACGGTGTACGCCACCGTCAGACCCAGCTTCACGTACGGCGGCACGGCCGGGCTGAAGGTTGGCAGAGGTGGGAGGGACTCGTTCTCCATGGGTCTCTTTTCCTCCTGCCCTGGAGAAGGAAGTCTAGAAGGGGCTTTTCCTCGTCTACCGGCTTCTGCAGCTCCTCCTTCTCTTGTTAAATCACTACAGCCAGCGGTCTGCAGCAAACCAGCTTGCGAGAGTAACTGAGTAGGTCTGGGATTTAGGGGAAGGAAATTAGAAAGAAAGAGGAAAAGAAAGCATGCAGCACTTCCTCCTGTGGCTCCGGAGTGCATGAACCGCATTCAGCTGGCAGGAAGGCTCATTGTGCAGCGGGCAGTGAAAGCCGGAGGGAGGGAGGGAGGGAGGGAGGACAGCCCCTCTGACGCTGTGTTGACGTGCTGTACTGTACCTTTAACCCTGCGCTCAAGCTTCCCAGCGCTGACAAACTCCCACGGGATGCTCATGCTTCTTACTCTTCCCAATATGACTGTTTACAGGTTTGCACGTACAGCGGTGGTCAAAAGTGATGTCTGGATTAGGAAAATTGAATCTTTACCCTTTATTTAAAATATTATTAAAAATGTGTTAAAGGTTTTGTAATCATGTTGCGTTGTGCTTGGAGTCAATTGTATTATTTGTCATAATGAGGCAATGAAACATTCCAAATTGTGCGACATAATTCTTTGCCAGGCTGTTATACAAAGAAATTATGAACACACTTTAAAAAACACTGGGTTGAAAACAACCCAATTTGGGTTGGGATTAACTTAAATCCTTTTTTTAAATACTCCACGCAACCACTGGTTTGCATGATAATTCCTTTATTTTCTATCATATTTATAGTATAGTATATTTTATATAGTTTTTAATATATTTTGCCTGCATTTAAGCTCGTTTAACAAATATTAGAAGTAACAATTAACATTTAGAAGTAATTCAAGTGTAATCGACCAGTCTCTGTTGTCCTGTTTCCACCGTAACGGCGCTGGATCTCGTGCCGGAGATGACTCGCGTTCGGCGGGAGAACTGCTAACTTCAGTCCGCCGCCCTGCGTTTCACTCGTAGCCGAAAAATGCTGTGACTGACTCCATAACCTGTCCATAAATAATCAGTGTACAATTCTGAGAACATATTTTAACATCCTAAGTACTTATATTCTGTATCTTTTTGAGTAAAATCATAACATTTTATGCAAGGCATCAGGCGTTTCCTTCACGCGAAATGACCGATGCAACACTCGTTTAGATGACTCACATCACGCCCCTGTATGCTGCTTTGCATAAAATTAAACAATATACAGAACAATAATGATTTTTTAGATATAATAAAACGTACACAAACCTGTATTTTACTAAAGACATGCACCAATTCGACAGAGCTGTACTGCTCTCTCGTGAAGAGGGCGCAAAAAACCTGTGATAAATAACTCAGCCCCTGGGTTGTTACATCTGACCCAGGATCTGGGTTACACGAAAACTACCCAAACACTGGGTTGTTACGTCTGACCCAGGATCTGGGTTACACGAAAATGACCCAAACACTGGGTTGTTACGTCTGACCCAGGATCTGGGTTACACGAAAATGACCCAAACACTGGGTTGTTACATCTGACCCAGGATCTGGGTTACACGAAAACTACCCAAACACTGGGTTGTTACGTCTGACCCAGGATCTGGGTTACACGAAAATGACCCAAACACTGGGTTGTTACGTCTGACCCAGGATCTGGGTTACACGAAAATGACCCAAACACTGGGTTGTTACGTCTGACCTAGGATCTGGGTAACAGAAAAATGACCCAAACACTGGGTTGTTACGTCTGACCCAGGATCTGGGTTACACGAAAACTACCCAAATACTGGGTTGTTACGTCTGACCCAGGATCTGGGTTACACGAAAATGACCCAAACACTGGGTTGTTACGTCTGACCCAGGATCTGGGTTACACGAAAATGACCCAAACACTGGGTTGTTACGTCTGACCTAGGATCTGGGTAACAGAAAAATGACCCAAACACTGGGTTGTTACGTCTGACCCAGGATCTGGGTTACACGAAAACTACCCAAATACTGGGTTGTTACGTCTGACCCAGGATCTGGGTTACACGAAAATGACCCAAACACTGGGTTGTTACGTCTGACCCAGGATCTGGGTTACACGAAAATGACCCAAACACTGGGTTGTTACGTCTGACCTAGGATCTGGGTAACAGAAAAATGACCCAAACACTGGGTTGTTATGTCTGACCCAGGATCTGGGTAACACGAAAACAACCCAAACACTGGGTTGTTACGTCTGACCCAGGATCTTGGTTACACGAAAATGACCCAAACACTGGGTTGTTACGTCTGACCCAGGATCTGGGTAACAGAAAAATGACCCAAACACTGGGTTGTTACGTCTGACCCAGGATCTGGGTAACACGAAAACAACCCACATACTGGGTTGTTACGTCTGACCCAGGATCTTGGTTACACGAAAATGACCCAAACACTGGGTTGTTACATCTGACCCAGGATCTGGGTTACTTAAAAACGACCCAAACACTGGGTTGTTACGTCTGACCCAGGATCTGGGTAACACGAAAACGACCCAAACACTGGGTTGTTATGTCTGACCCAGGATCTGGGTTACACAAAAATGACCCAAACACTGGGTTGTTACATCTGACCCAGGATCTGGGTTACTTAAAAATGACCCAAACACTGGGTTGTTACGTCTGACCCAGGATCTTGGTTACACGAAAATGACCCAAACACTGGGTTGTTACATCTGACCCAGGATCTGGGTTACTTAAAAACGACCCAAACACTGGGTTGTTACGTCTGACCCAGGATCTGGGTAACACGAAAACGACCCAAACACTGGGTTGTTATGTCTGACCCAGGATCTGGGTTACACAAAAATGACCCAAACACTGGGTTGTTACATCTGACCCAGGATCTGGGTTACTTAAAAACGACCCAAACACTGGGTTGTTACGTCTGACCCAGGATCTGGGTAACACAAAAACTACCAAAACACTGAGTTCTTATTTATACAAAATCATAATTATTGGAATTAGTATAAATCCTTTTTTTAAATTAAAATATAGAAGGGTCTATAAAATATTCAATATATCAGTGCATTCATACAGATGGCCTAACCTTACATGCAAGATAAAATCTGGTACAGTAGCTGGCATTTTAAATTATGAATATTGACAAATTGCTTTTGTTTCTCATTTGTGAGTCGCTTTGGATAAAAGCATTTACCAAGTGCATAAATGTAGCTGCCAGTGACAGTGTAAGAATCTGTCATTTATGTTAGCTGTTAGTCAGCAACAAAACAATAATTAGCATACAGAATATACATTTTATACCATATTTTTTGGTGTTGAAAATTGAAAGTGAAATGATCTTTTTTTTTTTTTTTGGCCAGAGAGAGAGAAAACTTCACTGAGCATGTGCTGAATAAGTGCAGTGTTATTTTAGTATTAATTATATTGTAACATGTATGTTCTGTTTTGTTTTGTTCTGTTTTATTATCATGATGTTTCGGTGTCCCTGTCTGCCTGTCTGTGTTCCCTGTTTAGTTTCCCTGGTTATTAATTAGTTCCCACACCTGTTGCGTTTGACATTGATTACGCTCCTCATGTATTTAAGCTCTGTGTTTCCCTAATTCCTTTGTCTGGTATCATCTATGTTAAAATTGGCTGTGTTTACATTTACTCCTTACGATCTTTTTCAGTTTTCTGTTGTGAATTTAATAATGTTTCTACTCTTTTCATCATGCGATTACTCAAGTGAGGAAGTGAATTAATATTCTTGTATGCTTGTATAACCCAATCCAGTCTTACTGTACCTCAGTACAGCCTGATTAAATCTGTGGTCTGAAGGGTTTATTACCTTTAAGCGTCTGACGCTAAATGGACTAACCTCTGGTTTCACCGCAAGCCTCCTGAAGCCGTGAGAACCTTCTCTGTGTCTGCACCTCGACTTGGGATGATATTGGTGAATTATTGCTACATGGCAGTCAGTGACTTGGCCCAGATGTCAGAGGTCAAGCAAATCAATCAACAGTGCAGTTATAATCACATTAAGGTCATGTGATGTGGTTATAATGGGGAATAAAATGCATGTTTTCAAGTTCCATATGTCTCAGATTATAATTTTAATCTATACTTTGATTTTGATGTAAAAGTCAGTATCACAGAAATAATGTGTGGAATATCTAAAAATAAAATTTCATATTTTTTCCTTTTCATTTAGGGGTGAAATGTAACCTAGTATAGAAATGTTCTTGATGACTTACAATAAAAATATTCTTGCATTATTGTTTAAATTTGAGCCACGTATATGCTGCTTTGTAATGCTTAAAAGTTCATGTAGCAGGAATAAGAAAAATATATTATTAAAAACTCTCCCCTTAATGAGTGCAAACTTGAATTGGCCACAATTGTAATGAAGTGACAGGAAGAAGAATTAAAGATGTTCAACACAATCATACAACAGAGGAATTGAATTAGTCCAACACAACAACTCAAATGTTCCAGAGCAGATTAATTCTCATGTGTTTTGTTCAAGGTTTCCATCTGGTAAACCAACTTCATGTTGCTTTGCTCCACTTTAAAGACTTTGGGGTCAATGAGATCATCATGAGAAATGATGTGTTCATTCATCATGGTCTAAAAAAATGTAAGTGTATAGTTAAACATATTTAAAATAAATACAGATGTCTATAGGTGGAATTTCAAACATTGAACATTACAGTTTAATGTTTATGGAAATAGCCCAAATGTTGTGTGCATGGCAGAATGTTTATGTGTAATTCATATTGGTTATATGAATTTATTTGAACTTCATTCCATTAATATTATGTTTTTAAAGTTAAATTCAAATTACAATTCAGTTCTATTCAAATTTAGGTTCAGTTAAAATCAGAATTGAATTGGAATCTACAATTTATTCTCACTTCAGTTCAGAATTTTTGTAGAGATATGATTGACCAGTAGATGGCGCTGTTATTCAATATTACAGCACCTAGTTTATTTGTTTTACCATCATGTTGTTTGATACTAACCCTAATCCCCAATTATCTATAGTAACCATCCAAATCAATTAGTTTACATTCATATTTATCATTGACAGTGAACGATAATCTGGAATGTTCTTGTGTCACTGTTCATTTGTGCACAGTACAGTTAACTCAGGAAATTACTGCCAATTATTGTGCCGTTTCAATGGAAATGAGATTGTGCCAAAAACAAGGCCATGCTCCATGCTCTGATGGTCTTTTGGATGGTGCTCAGTTATTATATCATCAAAAGATCAAGCGCTGATGTTTGTTTAATGCCGCTGCTACTGTAGTGAACATTAATTATGCAACATGATGTTAATGAGTAGAACTACCTGATTTGCTGAGATGATAAGCGTTGTCATGAATATTAATTAGGTTATGTTGACTGGATGCTCCATGAAAATAACAAAATAATGTCAGCTTGATAATACTAATATACTAATAGTAATATGAAATATCCCTGAGCCAAGCAATTTCAATCATGACTTGGAAAAAAAGTCTTTTTCTTTCTTCTGATGTCTTTTTATTGCTCAAGACTTGAACTTTTATTTTATTTTTTTACACATTTTTCAAAGATTTTCAGATGTCCACTTACGACAGTAAGCGTTTTTGGTTAGAAACTGTATTAAACATAATACAGTAATAATAACACAGCAATACTGTGTGTAACCAAATAATAAAATGATATAAAATCATGTGAAAACTAAAATATATACAAAAAATATAATTCAGCTTCAATTATTGCAAACACAATTGAGTTTGTTCCTGTTTGACCAGCAGACGGAGAAGAACTTCATACAAGTTGAACTTTGCGTGTCTTTGAAATCAGAACATGAGGATGTGATTCTATCAAAGTGTTACGTACAGAAGGGAGCGGAGACACTGGTAAGTGTAAACAGAGTTTATTGAAGACAACAGAGCGTGCAGGCAGAGTGCAGGTGAGTTGAAGCAGGTGGATATGTAGACTGGACGTGATACTGGATCTGATGCTTGTCTTTGTTTTCTCAGGGAGCGTGGATGCAGATTGACGGAGAGCAGACGAACACACTGAAACTCACAGGAGACGTGGAGACACAAGGAATCACAGAGGACGCTGGAGACAGGTAAGTAGTCGTACAAAGGAGTCCTAAAGGTAAGCATAACAAGTAGTATGCATTAACGAGACCGAACAGAGAGTGAGTGTTCAGGAGTGTGTTTTATGCTGCTGTGGTGATGAGTGCTGATGAGTGTCAGGTGTGGCTGGTTAATACTCAGGAGAGGGAGTGTTTTGTGATTGGGTGAGTGTAGAGCCTGGCGTGTCTGTGACACAAAGATCTCTCTGTGGAAACCCAACTCAGACTATGTAGAAAACCCTCACGCTCCATCCAGTTCACCAGAGTATGTCGGTTTACTCTTATTAGCTGATAATTCTGATTATGTTCAAAATAGACACATTTCTACTGTGTCCTCTCTGAGAAAACCTCAGACTGAAATCTACATTGATCTATTGAAAAAACTAGCAATCAGGTGTTTTAAATCTCATCTGAAATGAGCAGTGTTGGGAGTAACGCATTACAATTAACATGCATAACGTAATCAGATTACTTTTTGATGTAAGGAGTAAAGTAACGCGTTACAAGTAACGTGCATTACAAGTAACATGCATTATGTAATCAGATTACTTTTTGATGTAAAAAGTAAAATAACAAGTTACAAGTAACACGCATAACGTAATCAGATTATATTTTATGTAATGCGTAAAGTAACGTGCATTACGTAATCAGAGTACTTTTTGATGTAACGAGTAAAGTAACACATTACAAGTAACATGCGTAGCGTAATCAGATTACTTTTTGATGTAACGAGTAAAGTAACGCATTACAAGTAACATGCATAATATAATCAGATTACTTTTTCATGTAATGAGTAAAGTAACGCATTACAAGCAAAATGCGTAACGTAGTCAGATTACTTTTTGATGTAACGAGTAATTACGTACATTACGTAATCATAACTTTTTGATGTAAAACCTAAAATAACAAGTTACAAGCAACATGCATAACGTAATCAAATTATTTTTTGATGTAACGAGTAAAGTAACGCGTTACAAGTAACGTGCATTACGTAATCAGATTACTTTTTATTTAATGAGTAAAGTAACGTGTTACAAGTAACGTGCATTACGTAATCAGATTACTTTTTGATGTAAAAACTAAAATAACGAGTTACAAGTAACATGCATAATGTAATCAGATTTTTTTTGATGTAACAAGTAAAGTAACGCGTTACACGTAACGTGCATTACAAGTAACATGCATTATGTAATCAGATTACTTTTTGATGTAAAAAGTAAAATAACAAGTTACAAGTAACACGCATAACGTAATCAGATTATATTTTATGTAATGCGTAAAGTAACGTGCATTACGTAATCAGAGTACTTTTTGATGTAACGAGTAAAGTAACACATTACAAGTAACATGCGTAGCGTAATCAGATTACTTTTTGATGTAACGAGTAAAGTAACGCATTACAAGTAACATGCATAATATAATCAGATTACTTTTTCATGTAATGAGTAAAGTAACGCATTACAAGCAAAATGCGTAACGTAGTCAGATTACTTTTTGATGTAACGAGTAATTACGTACATTACGTAATCATAACTTTTTGATGTAAAACCTAAAATAACAAGTTACAAGCAACATGCATAACGTAATCAAATTATTTTTTGATGTAACGAGTAAAGTAACGCGTTACAAGTAACGTGCATTACGTAATCAGATTACTTTTTATTTAATGAGTAAAGTAACGTGTTACAAGTAACGTGCATTACGTAATCAGATTACTTTTTGATGTAAAAACTAAAATAACGAGTTACAAGTAACATGCATAATGTAATCAGATTTTTTTTGATGTAACAAGTAAAGTAACGCGTTACACGTAACGTGCATTACGTAATCAGATTACTTTTTTGATGTAATAAGTAAAGTAATGAGTTACAAGTAACATGCATAACGTAATCAGATTATTTTTTGATGTAGCGAGTAATGTGCATTACGTAATCAGATTACTTTCTAATGTAAAAACTAATATAACGAGTTACAAATAACATGCATAACGTAATCAGATTATTTTTTGATGTAACGAGTAAAGTAACGTACATTACATAATCAGATTACTTTTTTGATGTAATAAGTAATGAGTTACAACTAACATGCATAATGTAATCAGATTATTTTTTGATGTAATGAGTAAAGTAACGCGTTACAAGTAATGTGCATTACGTAATCAGGTTATTTTTTGATGTAACGAGTAAAGTAACGTGCATTACGTAATCGGATTACTTTTGATGTAATGAGTAAAGTAAACATGCATTACGTAATCAGATTACTTTCAGATTACTTTTATGTAATCAGATTACTTTTACTTTACGTGCATTACGTAATCCAATCTTTCATTTGAAGGCCATGTTACTAGCATCTGTAAAACCGTATTCTTCCATCTTAAAAATATATCTAAACTACGGCATATGCTCTCAATGAAAAATGCAGAACAGTTAGTTCATGTGTTCATGACCTCAAGGCTAGATTACTGTAGCGCTCTACTGGGTGGTTGTTCTGCTCGCCTGATAAATAAACTACAGCTCGTACAAAATGCAGCAGCTAGAGTTCTTACTAGAACTAGGAAGTATGACCATATTAGCCCAGTTCTGTCAACACTGCATTGGCTTCCTGTTAAACATCGTATAGATTTTAAAATCTTGCTAATTACTTACAAAGCACTAAATGGTTTAGCTCCCCAGTACCTGAGCGAGCTCCTAATTCATTATAGTCCTTCACGTCTATTGCGATCTCAGAATTCAGGCCAGCTGATAATACCTAGAATATCAAAATCAACCGCAGGCGGTAGATCCTTCTCCTATTTGGCACCTAAACTCTGGAACAATCTTCCTAGCATTGTTCGGGAAGCAGACACACTCTGTCAGTTTAAATCTAGACTAAAAACGCATTTCTTTAACCTGGCATACACATAACACATTACCAATTTATATTTTCAAATCTGATTATTAGGCTGCATAAATTAGGTCAGCCGGAACCGGGAACACTTCCTATAACACCTGATGTACTCGTTACATCAGAAGAAGAATGGCATCTACGCTAATATTAGTCTTTCTGGTTATCCTGAGGTTCACCGTAGTCAACCGGATCCAGGCCGTATCCAGGTGAGACCAAGGACCTGCACCTTGACACGACCACAACGCAGCCCTGAAGTATCAGCAGAGATTGAGTCAACTAGATCATCCACTCTGAGGGCCTCATCGACACGACAGCCACGACACAGTTCCTCAACAGCCGTGATGAATACGATCCTCAATTGGATGGAACTGGAATAAATACTTTGAATGTTGCGATCCTGTCGGACTTATGATAGCTACCTGAATCGTAACAAAGCACTGTTGGCCAGAGGAGAACTGGCCCCCCGACTAAGCCTGGTTTCTCCCAAGGTTTTTTTCTCCATTTAAACACCTATTTGCCACTTGTCTGCCACCTGATGTCACCTGATGGAGTTTGGGTTCCTTGCCGCTGTCGCCTTTGGCTTGCTTAGTTGGGGACACTTGACATTTGACTTGACATTTGATATTCAACAGTGCTTTGATCTGCCTGCATTGACACTATTCTTTTAAGAGCTGCTGTGCAGCCAAATAATGTACCAGTTATCAATGTAAAGCTGCTTTGACACAATCTACATTGTAAAAAGCGCTATATAAATAAAGGTGACTTGACTTGACTTGACTTTTTGATGTAATAAGTAAAGTAATGAGTTACAAGTAACATGCATAACGTAATCAGATTATTTTTTGATGTAATGAGTAATGTGCATTACGTAATCAGATTACTTTTTGATGTAAAATCTAAAATAATGAGTTACAAATAACATGCATAATGTAATCAGATTATTTTTTGATGTAATGAGTAATGTACATTACGTAATCAGATTACTTTTTTGATGTAATAAGTAATGAGTTACAAGTAACATGCATAACGTAATCAGATTATTTTTTGATGTAACGAGTAAAGTAACGCGTTACAAGTAACGTGCATTAAGTAATCAGATTACTTTTTCATGTAATGAGTAAAGTAATGCGTTACAAGTAATGTGCATTACGTAATCAGGTTATTTTTTGATGTAACGAGTAAAGTAACGCGTTACAAGTAACGTGCATTAAGTAATCAGATTACTTTTTCATGTAATGAGTAAAGTAATGCGTTACAAGTAACGTGCATTACGTAATCAGATTACTTTTTTGATGTAATATGTAATGAGTTACAAGTAACATGCATAACGTAATCAGGTTATTTTTTGATGTAACGAGTAAAGTAACGTGCATTACATAATCAGATTACTTTTTTATGTGATAAGTGAAGTAATACATTACAAGCAACATGCGTAATATAATCAGATTACTTTTTATGTAACGAGTAAAGTAATGCATTACAAGTAATGTACATTATGTAATAGCATTAATTTTGATGTAACTGCAAATTGCAAAAACTGCAAATACATTTATTTACAGCCAAAAAAGTTACTGCAGATGAAGTATTTCAAGAACAACAGTCACAGTAATAGTATGAATTGTAGCTGAAATACGATGCATAATGTCTAATTTAGTGGACAGATGATTAATCATAATTTCATCCCAATCTAAAACCAATACTTAACAATGAAATGACTTCTTAGATGTTACTTGATGCTTGAAATTTTTCATAATTTGGAACCAGTAATTGGATCAAACAAGAACTGAAATTCTGAAGTTGATCTCTGGATTCCTGTTTGATGCCATTAGAAATGATGACACATATTATGACATAAATTACCATTCCTGATTTTTGGTCAAAGGAAATGAAAGACTTCTTGAGTCAAAGGTGAAACAAATAAACAAAGAAACAAACAAATATAGATATATTATAGATTTGTTTCTCACTGTGACAACTTGCAAACTAAGATTTGTGTCTTTATAAATGTTAACTGGAGTAAATACTACATAGCGTGGCAGCTAAACCTGGACTTTAGTATATGTGGTTTATTAATATTGCTCAGTTTTTGTTTATAAAGTAACACATAATCTATAACTCTTTAAGCTTTGTGCGGGAAAGTGTCTGATTGAACTCCTGCAGGAGCGGGACAGTTTCAGGGAGGAGCGCCCGCTGGCTAAATCGGACACGCACTTATTCAGTCAGTCAGTCAGTCGGTCGGTCTCAGGCAGCTTCAGGTTCGGTCGGGTCTGGAAATGGGTCGGCAGGGGCAGAGATGGTCAGTGTGGATCCTTTTATTCGGATTGTCAGTGTCTGTCAGCGGGATAACACGACAGGAACTTTTTCCATTCGGGAGAAATGCAGGAGATCAGTCTCTTAATGAAGGGAACGATGAGACGCACGAGATCACTCTGGAAAAGCCCGTGACTTTTTACGAAGAACAGTTCAACAAGATTTACGTGAGTGTTTCAGCTGTTAATCACATGCGGAATTGTACTGCGATACATTTGATTCTGGAATAATATGACAACATACTTGATATTAACAAAGATAAAAATTAATTGCAATATTCATGCACTATGGTATTAAATTGCCCTTCAATATGCAAGACACACATATGTGTATGTATATAGCCTAAGTACGTGTGTACATACATATATATATATATATATATATATATATATATATATATATATGCACACAGTTGCCCAGTGACAACATTGTTAAAACACAATTTGTCTGTGTTTGTAGATCAGTGAAGGTGTTTTCTAATGTAAACAGAAATAAAAGTCTTATAGGATCACATTGCAAACTCTTTTCTGTTTGTTTTTGCCATGTTTTCTTGCCCATCTGATTATTCACAGCATTAACAGCAGCAGCACATTTGGCAGTTAAACAGGCAACACAGACAAACAGCTCATTATACTCCTCTCAAAATAGAAATGTGGTGTTCCAGTGCTAATCGAGTAATAGATCATTTCAAGAGGTTTTGAAACGGCATTGTTGTTTCATTTTTGCCTACTTCAGAAACTTGGTTTATTATCCAGTCAGTAAACACATGATGAGCATATTAGCAGAATGATCTTTCATTATGAATATACAGTATATGCGCAGTGTAATTTATTGTTTTGGCATTTTATGTTATTTTACATATATTAATCCATTTCATTTTTGTTTACAACATATTCAATGTGAAGAAATGTAGGACAGGATGTGATATTATTCACTGAGAATTGAGTGATTGATTGATCGCTTTGATGAATCATTAACAATTAAAGTAGGAATGTTTATCACAAAAGTAAATAGAGTCAGTTTTGACTTCGAGTGATTCTGTAGTGAAATACTCCAGACACATTCCTGCATATCTGTGTATTGATCGGGCGGATTGACTCACGGACCATTTTAGATGTTTTTCAAATGTGGTCGGAGGACTCGTACATCTTTGAGGAGAATTTTCTCAGAGGACGTGACTAACAATAACATTCATAATTACAATCCCTTGAATGCTTCCTTTCCCACAGGTCTCCTTTGCCAATTTCCTTTCCAGGACGAGCATTTCTTTTTGAGCTGTTGTGGATTTTACCATGAGCTCTTCGTTTTAGCAGAATGCATGGTTGCATCTTTTTATAACATATGATTTTTGTTGATTTTTGTAGTTGACAAAACTCCAGTGTTTAAGAGCAGATTATGAATGAATGGCAAAGTCACAAGAAGGAATGAAACATTTCCTTCATCAGGATTTATAGGATCTCCAGTCGAATAAAAGTGCATGTGTTGTAGTATTCTGAAAACATCTGGAAATGCAGTCAAAGCATGCACATCTGTTTTAGTGAGGCGTTGAACAGTCATCGTACAAATGATAAAATATGCATGGCATTCCTTATTAAACCGCGAAAACATTTCGTTGTTCGTTCTTCACTACAGTATGTACTCATGTTTTAAAATGTTTTTTTTTTTTTTTTTCTCAGATGAATGTGCCATTTCACAGTATAATTCACACTGTTTAGTTTTAATAATCTGTTATTAACTATAATTAAACCATATGTAGGTTAATTTCCAGAAGAGTTTAAATACCGTTCCTGTGCCTGAATAGAGCCCTATATAGTATGCAGCAAAAACAGTATTAACATGTTGCCTACATTTATGCATTTAGCAAGCATTTTTATCCAAAGCAACTTGCGGTATGTGAACATATATTGACGTACAGAGTATTCATGAAACAATAGGTGAACAATACCAGGATGACCCACCCGGAAACCTCTTTGAAAACAGTCATTATGTTTGTAATTCTCTTGGGTGACGTTGCTCTTGGGTAGCTATGAGACAGAATCAGTGAATCTGGTCAAGAATAAGACCATGATCACCTAAGATTATTTCATTTTGTCTATGCTGAATATGCTCTGAGGATTTGGATGCTGGACTATCAGAGTAACAAAATATTTTCACTTTATATTAGAGACATATCTGAAACACTGGAGGCTTTGTCTTCTTTGATATCCTGTGGTCTACAAAATAAATCAGAATCATCAGTTTAAAATGTGCATTTTGATGTCATTTTGCAAGTTCAGAGTAATGTTTTATTTTTTTAAGAATAGTTTCTGTGTTTTTACACTGTGTGTGTGCATATGTGGGTGTTTGGCAATGGACTTTATTCCCTAAACCACTACAAACACCAACTCTTTCTGTTGATTTTAGTGCACATTTGAAGAGGGACTCAGTATTTGCTCTTTTTATATAAAGGTTTTCAGTAGCATGAGAAAAATAGAGAACTTATAGCCCTTTTCTACACATGTGAGTGTATATTATTATTTTATTAAACATTATTAAATTAGTTAGTTCACCCCAAAATGAAATTTCTGTCATTAATTACTCACCCTCATGTCGCTCCATACCGATAACCGATAATTGTTTATATTTGAAAGCCGGTAACCAATATATTGGCCGATAAATCTAAATCTGAATTTTTATGTAATTTTTGAGAGCCTAATTACAAAAACAATGGCCATAAAAAAACATTAAAAGCCATGTCCCAAGCACACAATTATAATGATGTTCTCATTATAATTTTATGTAGCCGATATGACAGACTTGTGCTGTATGTTGTACTTAACTGTATTTCCCTTTTTGAAGTGATTCCAATCATATTTCAAGCAATTCAAAACCATCATGGTGAACAGTGCACATCTGAAGTGTCTCAGCTGAAGGAAGTAATCTATTATTTATGAGCTTTAATATATCAGCCAAATTTTCTTATCAGGCCGATAACGATAAAATTAAAAATCAACATATATTGGCTGATACCGATATGGTGGCCAATATATCGTGCATCCCTACTAACAATTGAGCCTAATAATATAAACAAAACTAAACAAAAACAATACTATGTTTTTTGACACATTTAGTGTAGTAGCATCACTCCTGGGAAAAAAGGGTTCAATGGGGTTCTATATAGAACTCTATGGTTCTTGACTCAGTTTTAAAGAACCCTTTATAAAATGGTTAGTTCCTGTCCTTGATTCTGATTGGTCAATAGCTGTGTTTTATTCATGATAAAACACGGCTATGACCGCTTCACCAAACGGTTCTGTGTATCAGTACACAACACCCTTAGCAACGTAAACTGTTAGTTCTCAATTGATATTGTTCATTGAATCTTTCTGTATTATGTAGAAGAGTATTGTGAGAAAGAGATCGAGTGAGCGAGTTTATTACCTGCATTCAGATTTAGCATTTTCCTTCAGGTCAGTCCTATGTTCATAATAAAAAATCTGTTTAAATGTCCGATGCAATATCTTGTCCTTTTAACAGTTAAGGGGTTTTCCCGTGACTGACAGCGCTAGTCAAAGCATTTGTCAGTTGCGTCTTGTTCCGTGTTCACAACAGTTCAGTCTTTTCAATGTAAAAGTCTTCGCTACTGACTGAGACACTCATAAAAAACAGTCTTTGCCGCCATCTAATGGCATAATAATGTAACTTCTGTTGCTGTTCACGGTCAGGGACTATTTTTGTTCCAGCGGAAGGAAGGCTTTTAGTGATTTTACTTCATGAAAGTTGCATTAATACATATGTCTGGCTTTAATATTTGTATTGTGTGGTAACCGTTTTATAAAAGCAATAAGGTACTCGAGGCTAGTGCTATATCGTGAATAAGTCACGGCTGAAGGGGTTGCAGGCACTCTGCTTCACGTCTAACAACGCCCTTCAGCCGTTCACGATACAGCACAACCTCTCGTACCTTATTGCTTACTTATACCAATAAGGTTCTATGTTTATGAGCTGCACAAAATTGAATAAAAATAAAAATGAATCAAAATAAAATAATTCACTAAAAACTAAATCCATATAATGGATCCTGTGATGGGAACCCTAAAAAGGTTCTATATATGAAACCCTTTAAAGTTCTACGTAGAACCTTTTATTCTTAGAGTGTGTCATTATTTAATTAATTGATTTATATATTAATCAATAAATTTCAAATGAACTGTTATCTAACGACAGATTTATCAAAACTAACTTGTTCATAAGAGTCATCTGAAACAAGCATTTTCTGTAAAGCTGCTTTATGTATTGTGAAAAACACTGAACAATTAAACTAGTGAATTTGTTTGTGAATCGGACTATACTGGTCACGCTGTTTGTTTGTTGTTTCGTGCAACTAACAAAAACAAAGCAACTGAAAGATGTCACTGTCATTGTATTATGTTTCAGCATTCAGTCTTTCTCTCTCATAACATCCAATAACTCAGACAAAACAGTGTCATTTGCAGTGGTGCTGTAAATTTAGTCAGGATGCATTTTAGTATTGTAATCTGTCAATACTAAAGAATGCAAATGTTCATAATAGCTAGTGCTGTCAAACCGATTAATCGCGATTAATCGCATTTAACATAAAAGTGTGTGTGTGTGTATATATATGTATATATATATGCACACACACACGCACACACACATATATATATATTTACAATTTACAAACTTTTATGTTAGATGTGTTTAATCACAATTAATCGATTTGACAGCAGTAGTTCAAAAACATTTACAGAACCAAACATCATTGTGTTTTAATATTTTAGTTATGGTTATTGATTCCTATCAGTATCTACTTCTGTCATTTTATTATTACTATTATATCTCACATCTAGATCAACACCAATGGATTTGTTGCCCTGGAGAAGCCTACAGGAGAATCACAGTACCTCGGCAACATGCCGGCCAGTTTTAAGATGATCGCTGCTCTACAAGGCGACCTGGACACCAGCGACGGAGTAGGAAAGGTCTTCTTCCGCCAGGACTCCAATCCAGCTCTTCTCCAACAGGCGGCTGATCAAATCAACAGAGCCTTTCCTGAGGATGATACAGTAAATCCCATCCACGCTCTGGTGGTCACATGGGTGGATGTGGCCTCTCATAGGGCTGAGAGCAGAGGAGATGGTCTGGAACACAACGGAAGAGTGAGGTTCAGTTTATCTGTGGGCCATTCACACATACAGTGATTTAATCATGTGTTTTTTAATGAAGGTATTGTTCGTTCCTACTGCTGGTCGCCTTGCATTTTTGTTAGAGTTAAAAACAAGTGGAAAAACTCCTGTGTTAGTGTAATTAATATACTATTATAGTTTTATTAGTGCTGTCAAAGTGATTCTCAATCACTTTCACAATCACAATTAATCACATCTAACGTAAAAGTTTGTATATATATGTATGTGTGTGTGTGATGAATCAACTCCACAGCAACTACATAAATTTATCCACTAACCATTCAGAAACGTCCAGTTTCATTCTATAAGTTGTAACTTCTTCCTGAGTCTCTCCATCAGTGTCGACTCCGGTTTGAACAATGTAAGGCTGAACACCGTTACTGACAATCCTCATTTTGGCTGCGTGAGATTCTCCAGCTTTGTTGTTGTTGAGCAACCGAAGCGTGAGCTGTTAAAGCTCCGCCCTCTTCTGGAAAGGGGGCCGGGAGCAGCAGCTCATTTGCATTAAAATTAACACACACAAAAATGGCGTGTTTTTGCTCACACCCAAATAGGGGCAAATTTGACAAGCTATAATAAATGATCTGTGGGGTATTTTGAGCTGAAACTTCACAGACACATTCTGGGTACACCAGAGACTTATATTACATCTTGTGAAAGGGGCATTATAGGTCCCCTTTAAACTAAATGAAAATGCGAAATATTGCCTTGGCAACTAACTACAATAAAAAATTTTTAAATCAAATCTCTAATCGAAAATGAATGACTTCCGACGGCTTTGCTGTTGCAGATTGCTGTATGTGTCATGGATTCAGATGGATTCAAATGATAGTATAAAAATGCAGAGTTAATAAATCATGTTGTTTTACCTCATAGCGGAATACGTTTCAACTGGTCATTGCTTCAGTGGAAACAATGTCCTATGCGATACTCCTCTACCCGAGAGAGGCGATGCAGTTCCAGAGCACAGGCAGCGGCTACACGATGCACGCCGGCTTCAGTAAAGGACAGGAGACATTCTTACTCTTAACTAAGAAGCAAGGACCGTACTATCGCATCACAGATGACACAGAGGCATCGGTCAAGAACTTAGCTGAGTAAGTTCGGTTGCTGTTTGTGTTGGTCTTATAAGGACACTTCACCATAAATATTGTCATCATTTACTCTCTTTGATGTTCCAAAAAGCAGACATTATGATGAAGCTTCATGCTATTCTTTTCTATACAATTAGATCATATTGACCATGTCTCCAGCTCCAAAAATGACCAGAAAACACCATATTGAAACACCATATTCTTAACTTTACACAGTTATTGAACTGAACTGAATCAACACTGAACTGACTTCATCTGAATAATGACACTTTTGTTTTTTAAGAGCTGCTTACAGCAGAATTTAATTCTGTTTGCATCATTGATCATTATTTTCCTGTTTTTCCCTGTAAAGCTGATTTGAAACCATCTGTATTGTATTAAGCGCTTTATAAAGGAAGGTGACTTGACTTAAACTAATCATAAAAGTAGTCCATGTGACGGATGTAGAATGAGATTTGAGAGCTGCAGACTATAACATCTATTCCTCACATAAAACTTCAAATGCCTTGCGGTATAGAGTTTGAAAAATGATTTCATGAATTGAGAAATCAACTTTTCTTTGAGCTTTTGATATAGAAGAGGTCATAAACTTCCTTGTTAGTCCAATAAAAGCTTTTACTGACACCAGGCCCAGCGAACGACTGATCCTGGAATGTGTCTATAGATAGGTGAAACTCCGCCTCCACAGAAGAAATCAACGCCTACTTCATCATTGCAATTTTAGCCCCGCCCACTGGTGTGTTAGTGAGATGACGAGGAGAGAAGAGCGATACAGGACTAAAATAACATTACCTTTCAAAGGATCCTAATGTTAGGAATATGGCTATTTATTTTCAACAATGTGAATGTCTCAGTTGAGCTTTATTTATTTGTATTCGGTACATTTCACTGTGGATTCTTTGGTAAATCAACCGCATTTCGGCACAGGCTTTGCAAACGGACTTTTACGATATGAACTTGACAGTAATGCAACAACATGTCAGTAACTGTGTTAATTCTAATGCCTGATCTGATATTAATGATTCATGTACAGTCAGATGATCTTTATGTGTCAGTAAATCAAATCAGTGACTAAACGCTCAACTTCACATTGTTTCTTATAGTAGGATAAAAATAATCTGTTATTTAAATGGTGATTAAATTATATAGAAAGCGATCAAAGAACGCTCCCTTTACAATTGCTGGAGCTGTCAATCAAACAGCATGAGTTTATCAGTGACTGAGTTCTGGACTCGCGCCAAAACTCCCGTTTTATTCAACGAATCTCTTAGTTACATCACGTTTGCACTGTTAGTTATGATGAAAGCATTCGTTAGTGACGAGATCACTGCATTCATGTGCTCAACAACATGTCTGTGATCGACTACAATGTTCATCACTGCAACCTTTCATGCCACAATCTAAATATAATGCCATAGATCTAAATGTAATGCTATAATCAACATTTTTCACGATTAGTTAACCTTGAGAGCTGTAATAGTAAAAACATGCTAAAAGTTTTCAAGAGAGTAATACTGAGCTATTTCAAATGGAAAAATGTCAGCCAATCACAGCAGTGGGCGTTTACACTGAAGTCTCACAGCAGACACGCCCCTTAAAACAGAGCGTTCAGATCAGAGGGCTAAAATCAGGGTAGGGAAAATGCCTTTTATTTCTAAACTATGACTATTTTTGATGTAAAAAGCATACTAATATTATAAGTGCACCCCAGGAAACATTATAAAACAATAAAACAACACAGTTCATGACCCCTTTAATATCTTAAGTCATTTTGCTTCTCAAATAAAAGTATCTCGATTTAAGAATTTTTAAATATTTATAATGGAAAACAAGACAGTAAGAAAATCTTTTTTTTTTTTTTTTTTGCAGTGTGGTCTACTTTTATTGAGCCTTATGGTAGTTTTTGTACTTTTTGGAGCTTGACAGATGCAGTCACTGAAAGAAAAGAGCTATATGAAGATTTTTCTATTTATACTCCACAGAAAATAAATAACAGCATAATGGTTTGGAACAACATAAGGTCGAGGAAATAATGACTGGATTTTAATTTTTAGGTGATTGTCCACTATTTAGCAGTGCCAATGTACTTCAACCACATTTTCCCATACTGGTGTTGAATGTGTTTTCCAGGCAGACTAACTCCGGAAGGCGCGGCGTGTGGGTGTATGAATTCGGAACGTTCCCTCACTTCACGAACGTTGCCCCTGGAGAAGTGCCAGACCTGCCCTTGGACTCCCACGCTTTTAAGAGCACAAGAACACACAGCCAGCAACACCAGGTGTATCCTAATCCCCAACAGGAGAACCTGGATGGAGTTTACCACCGTCCAGAACACCCTGTTCCCCTTCAAGTGCACACGGTTCAGTTCACACCTCAAGATCCAGAGGTCGTTGAAATTGAAGATGACAACATCGAGGTTGACGGTCAGCATGAGTGATTTATTTACTAGAACAGTGAACAACTTTTATTGAGTCCAAATGACTATTGTTTTTGTCTTATTCTTTGCGTGCAGTATTTACATACAACCCTGGGGAATGTGGCGGTCACAAATGCTCCAAATTTGGTGAATGTAGGAATTATCCAAGTGGACGATGCTGCAAGTGTAAGCCTGGATACTACGGCAATGGGATTCAGTGTGTATCTGATGGTAATGCCTCTCTCTAATGGACTTCATTTCTATTATAGAATTGTTTTCATATGATGAGTTATGATCACTGACAGCCTGTCAAAATGTGAATATTTAATGCAAATAATCAAGTATATTTAGGACAGCAAAATAAATAGATTAGAGCAGAGATTAGCTGAATCCCTTTGAGATAAAATAATTTATTGAAGTCCCATCTGAGATTCTAATATTTCAATAATTTAATAACACATTCATGTTCACAACAGTGTTATTTAGTATCAGTGTAGTATCATTTAGTATCTTAATATTTTGAAATAATTTTTATTTTTTTATATTTTATACGTTTTAGTTAGTTTTAGTAATTTTGTTGTTTTTGTCATTTTTATTACTTTATATTATGTTCATTTTAATAGAATAATATATAATAATTTAATAATACATATATAATTTATAATAATAAATATCATTAATCCGGTTTACATGAAAATAATTTTACTTTTTATTTTATTTTAAAGTTATGTATTTTTATTTTTATATATTTTTAATAATTGTTTTTATTATGCCTTTTTATAAACAGAAAAATGATAATTACATAACAACACTTACATTTAATGATAATAATAATATGATGATGATAAAATAAAATAAAAAAGCAACATTTTTATGATAATTAGTAGCTTTTCATCAACTCTGGATTGGAATATACAAAGTTTCAGATATAATTAGTTGCTGACATCAATGTCTGTGTCATATTTTGGGCCAAAAATGAATATGTTATTTAATACAATTTAAACTAATACAATAATAACTGTGTTGTGCTGGTAAACGCACATCTGCTGTTGTCAAAAATGTAATTTTCTCCATCTCAATCATATTTTTTAGTCAATGCCATTTATGGTAATATTAATGTTTGAAATCTATTAAAGGACATTTTTGTTACTTTTATATTGTAAACTGATTTGGCACTGTGTTGGGTTCAGTGTAAGCCTCGATCCTAATGAGATCTGAATTATCTTTTCCAGGTGTCCCTCAGAGGATGAATGGTAAAGTGAGCGGCAGGGTGTTTGTGGGAAACTCTCCGGTGCCCGTGGACTTCGCCAGTAACGATCTCCATTCGTATGTGGTGGTCAACGATGGCAGAGCCTATGTGGCCATCAGCGCCATTTCTCCGATCGTTGGCTTCTCTCTTCAGCCGCTGTCGTCCGTCGCAGGAGTCATCGGATGGGCTTTTGCACTTCAGCAGCCCGGCTTTAAGAATGGCTTCAGCATCATCGGTGAGATTGATCTCACTTTAAATGTTAAAGTGGTATAAGTATTATATCAAATGTTTATATAAAGTTTTTATTTTCTGTCATATATATATATATATATATATAAAGTATTATAAATGAAAACAATGAAAAGGAAATGTTATTTAAATCAGGGTTTTTCTATGGAAGCTTTTTTGAAACATGGAATAAAAAAATTAAAAAAGGTAATTGCGACATTTTATCTCATAATTCTGACTTTTTCTCCAAATTGCAGGTTTATATCTCACAATTTAGGTTTTATACCTCACAATTGCGAGTTTATCTCACAATTCTGGAAAAAACAAACTTTTGTTTTTCTCAGAATTGTGTGAAATGCAAGGTATAAAGTCAGAAATGTAAGATAAAAAGTTGCAAATAACTGTGGCAGAAACAAGCTTCCATAGTTTTCAGTGCTAAGGAATACATGGAAAAGTTTAGACGTTAAACGTTTTCAATTATTTATTTATTCATTTAAAAATGTATTTATTTAATCTTGTTTTTTTATTATTTATTTGCATAATATTAAAAAAACAAGATTAAATAAATAATTGAAAATGTGATTACAATAAACAAACAAATAAATAATACATCTAACAGTACAGTACTATAGTGAGTAAAACAAATCATATCCTTATGTAATACCATCTAAATATTTTCTAAATAAGTATATGTAAATAAATAGCTGCATTTTAAATTTTAGGGTTGTGGTCCCCTGATTTACGTAGATAACAAGATGTATTTCTTTCATAGTGCAATATCTCCTGAATCCTCATAGTTTATCCTCTTATTTTCTATTATGACATATGCATATGAAAAGGCTGTAGTAATACAGGTAGGACTTTCCTTTTTGGCTTCAATCCCCCTTATTTTTAAAGCACCTGTTATATAGAGATCATATTTTCACCATCTAATCATT
This sequence comes from Ctenopharyngodon idella, assembly GCF_019924925.1. Taxonomy (NCBI): domain Eukaryota; kingdom Metazoa; phylum Chordata; class Actinopteri; order Cypriniformes; family Xenocyprididae; genus Ctenopharyngodon; species Ctenopharyngodon idella. The sequence continues at coordinate 26,509,447 of NC_067232.1, forward strand.
TGCCAATTGATAAAGTCCCTCAATACATTTTTCCTCTTCCTGGTTTTCTCATAAATGCATCTCGTTGCATAAGTCGAATTGGTTGTGAACAGCTTTTCACACTTACTTTAAGAGCAGTTATTTGGGTGTAAGATCACTTAAAGATTTAACATAAAGCGCATTGAGAGGGTGCAGAATAGCTGGAATACCATCCCATTTAAAATCAATGGATATTCAGCAAAAATGTGTAAACACTCTTTGCTTTGACACGTCGGTTTGAGTTGTTTTCAGTGCAGTGATATGTTTGATGGAAACCCAGCCTCACACTCCCATCTTTCACTTGTGTCTCAGGCGGAGAGTTCATACGTCGGGCCGATGTGACCTTCCAGCCAGGCGGCGAGAGGTTGACCATCTCTCAGGATTTCAAAGGCATCGATGAGCACGACCACCTGATGGTTGACACCAGACTTGAAGGAAAGATTCCCGAGGTTCCTCAGGGAGCCACGGTTCAGATCGACCCCTACACCGAGATCTACCAGTACAGCAGCAACTGTGAGTCCAACATGCATGATTTCCCATCATTCACAGCTCAAGAATGAGAAAATATACAGATAAAACTAATGCGCATCCAGTGTTTGCTTGGAAGAGAAAATGAAATGCATGCATTTCTATTTGCAGTACCGTTCAAAAGTTTGGGGTCAGTAAAACATTTCTATTTCTAGATTTCTATTTCAAATAAATGCTGTTCTTTTGAACTTTATATTCATCAAAGAATCCTTAAAAATAAAATGTGTCACGGTTTCCACAAAAATATGAACTGTTTTCAACATTGATAATAATCAGAAATGTTTCTTGAGCAGCAAATCATCATATCAGAATGATTTCTGAAGGATCATGTGACACTGAAGACTGGAGTAATGATGCTGAAAATTCTGATTTGATCACAGGAATAAATTACTTTTTACTATATATTCACATTAAAAAATACCGTATTACCTAATGCATCAACTGCCTTTACAATTTTCACAAAGATCACATGTACTCGTCTCTCATGAGTAATTTCTATCATGCTTTCTATTCAAGTCCTGTTGTGAAGCCATGTGTGTCTCTTCCTGTCAGTGATCACCTCTTCATCCACACGGGAGTATGTGATCAATCTACAGGACGGTTCGACCCAAAGCAGAAGCTACAACTTCAGAGAAACCATCACGTTTCAGGGCTGCCAGCATGATGAAGCCGTCAGAGCTGTGCCGTCCACACAGATGCTCAGCGTCGACCAGGTGTTCGTCATGTACGATTTTAACGCAGAGCTCTTGCGTTATGCTATGAGCAACAAGATTGGAGACGTCAACGGTAAGGGCTGATCTGCAAAAATATTTTACCTTTCAGACAGACCTACAGGCAAAAACATTGTCTTTTCATGCACTGGACAGTTTTGAGATTTTGGGCTATTCATAAAATGTTGTTTCAGACTAGTGGAAAGAAAATATTTTACACATTTACTAAACAGGGCAAATAAATTTTCCGCAATCCCATAAACGCACAGATGGAAGTGGAAATTTCTGCAGGTGATTTACTGACGATTAAATTTAAGGATTAGTTCACCCAAAAATGAAAATTCTGTCATTAATTACTCACCCTCATGTCGTTACAAACCTATAAGACTTTCATTCATCTTCAGAACACAAATTAAGATATTTTTGATGAAATCTGATAGATTTCTGTCGCTCCAATGACTGCCTTTGCAACTACCACTTTGACACTTCAAAAAGTTCATAAAGAGATTGTAAAACTAATCCATATGAATTGAGTGGTTTAGTCCAATTTTTTTGAAGAGACTCGATCGCTTTTTATGATGATCAGACTGAATTTAGGCTTTTACGTAAGGGATAATGTACATCCAGCCGGTTGTTATCTCAGAATAAACCCAGACAGGGTGATCAGGTGATCTTGTATCAGCCTGAAAGGGGTTTATTCTGAGATAACAACCGGATGGATGTACATTATCCCGCTTATTACACGGCTACTTGCCACATAAGTAAATAATTAGACACGAAATATTGATCTGAGTCCGCTTCCGTGGAGAGAGCAGTTGCTCGCGTGGCAAGTTCAAACTAGACAGAAACACATTTAAGAGATACGGTACAGTCATACAGCATATTACACGGCATTTCGCCACATAAATAATTATGGGGATAAGATATTGATATGAGATTAAACTGATTTAAAATCGTACCTGTTTGTTGTCTTAATCCATTACAGTGAACAAAACAATAGTCGCAAGCTGCGTTTGTATGAAACGAGAGAGCGAGTCCGTGATACCGGATGACATAATTAAATAACTACACAAAATTTGACTGCTTTTTAATATTTTATTAGCTCACCAAAGGCAAAACTTCCACGAGGAAAACCCGTTCCTAACAAGCATATAGCACTGCAGACTTCAGTAACCCGGATGAGCCTGTGTTAACTGTTTTCAGCGGTTGTTATCGGGGAATAACATACCGCTGGATGGCGCCATTGACCAATCAGAATCAAGTATTCCACAGCGCCGTGTAATAATCACATATAAACATTGATCAGCAAACCGAACTTGAATGGCGCGTGATAGCAAACCTCTTCCGGAAGCTTAAACGTGCTGCGTAACACACGAGAATGACTCTCATTGGTTACGCAGCACGTTCTTGCACGTCATTCAAGTTCGGTTGAGCTTCTGCTTATGTTCGCTGATCAATGTTTATATGTGAATAAGAGCCTAAATTCAGTCTGATCAACATAAAAAGCGATTGAGTCTCTTCAAAAAAATTGAACTAAACCACTCCATTCATATTCATATCCATTCAAAAGTTCATGTGACTGCAGTGGTTCAACTTTAATGTTATGAAGTGACGAGAATACTTTTTGTGTGCCAAAAAAACAAAATAATGACTTTATTCAACAATATCTAGTGATGGGCGATTTCAAAACACTGCTTCATGAAGCTTTACGAATCTTTTGTTTTGAATCAGTGGTTCAGAGCGCGTATCAAACTGCCAAAGTCACATGATTTCAGTAAACAAGGCTTCGTTACGTCATAAGTGTTTTGAAATTTCAATGGATCACCACTGGGGGGCGTGACTTTGGCAGTTTGATACACACTCTGAACATGAACTGTTTTAAATACGTCTTTAGTAGCTTTCTGGGCATTGAAAGTGTTAAAGGGGGGGTATCACACACACCAATTTATACCAATCTCGTGTTAGTCTTGAGTACATATAGAGTGACAATGCATCCTTCATATCTCCGAAAAGTCTTTAGTTTTATCATATTTATAAAAGAAAGATACGCTGTACCGAGTCTTTCCGAAAAAAGCCGAGCTCCTGGAGGCGTGCCGTGGGCGGAGCTAAGGAGTCACGAGCGTGCGCAGCTTTTGCGTAGAGATCGTCTGTAAGCTGTGACATCATTATAAATAAAAAGGGAACAAAAACATTCGTGTTGTTTACATTTTACGCACTTGCGCGCTGATTGCCAAAAAAACACAGACATCTGATGCAGCTTTACTCACCACCCGTGATCTGCAAATCCAGCGTCGAACTGGAACTTGTTTACAAAGCATTCATCACCAAAATCCCGGGAACAAACAAACATACGTGCACAACTCCGCTGCTGCCCCGGGAAAACAAACTTCACCCACTGTTCCCTTAACGCTGGGTTCTTTGGGAAGCTGAAAAAGGTAATCTTTCCCTCACAAGCAAAAACACACTCCTTTGGTGACAGGAGCTGCGTCTCATTTCGGAGACTGCGCCCTCTGCAGGTTGCATTTGAAGGCTGCATACTTCATCAAGGATGTCATATTTAAGAAAAGTAACCGTAATAAAATTGATATTCATTGTGAGGTGTAAAATACTGTAATCTCTTTCTTACGTTGCAATCTAACTGGTTATTTTTCTTAAATGAGACTGCCTCGATGATGTATGCAGCCTTCAAAGGGTGCAGCCCCTGAATTGGGACACAGCCATTGTTGAAAAATCTCTCGGCTTCCGTATCCCGAACGAAGCGCGTTGATGGCCGTGCTCTCGCTCTTGTTCTGGGTGATGTGTGTGTGCACGCTTATCAGGGAGAAGTGCCTGTACAAGGAATTCCCTTTATTACGTGATACAGGCCATAATCGAAAAAAAATTGGCGAAACATGACCACAACCGGAAGTAGTATATTTGGCACAGAAATACTCCATCATACGTCCAACTCGTGTTTTGAAACTTTGGCCATGTTTAGCATGAGAATGCAACTCTTTAACAGTGTAAATAAGTCAGAATGCATGAAATAGCATTATACCCCCCCCTTTAATTATCTTGCTGGCAATGGAGGCCTCACTGAGCCATCGGATTTTATCAAAAATATCTTAATTTGTGTTCTGAAGATGAACGAAGGCCTTACGGGTGTGGAACGACATGAGGGTGAGTAATTAATGACATTGCGCTCGCGCCATGGCGGATTCACTATTAACATGGAGGAAAGACTGAACGTTCTCCAGAGAGTAATCCTTTTATTTTTAATATTTGGCATGTTTGTGTCCCTGTGTGTAACAAGCAGAGTGTAGCACGTCGTGCACCCGCCTATAGGCACATATTACTAATGCGCCCTTTAAATAACAAAAAAACGAACAAACACTGTGCCACTGACTTTAGGCCAGGTTTTTCAGTCATTGTCAGTTGCCTCAAAATAGCAACACGCCAACAATGCACCTGTACACACCTCGTTTTCAGACCAGCACGCCCATGGGCGAACAGATGGACACGAGTGCATTTGCTATTTAAACAACATGACGCAGGATGTGAAAATGATAACTGCGTCAGGCTGAAAAAACACACATTGCGCCTTTAAGTTTAATGTGTATACATAATCTGTGGAAATAACAATTGATTCTTAAATCCACAGGTGGACAGACGGAAGAGAACGCCTGCTTCACTGGCAGACACGGCTGCGATACTAACGCCGTCTGCCGACCCGGACAAGGAAACCAGTTCACATGCGAATGTGCCGCAGGCTTTACTGGAGACGGACGCGCCTGCTATGGTACGGTGCTCTGGGATAGTCTGAGATTTTACTATAATTATATCTATCCTCAGTATATCATTTCAATTAAAACCATTTCCTATTTAATTTCCCTCCTAAAACGGCCACTAATCTGCCTCTTTCCGAAGGGAATTCGATTTTCTCTATGAAAGTACAGCTCGTCTTCCTAAAGGGGGTCATTTCCAGAGCAATCTTCTAATCAGACGTCAAAATTGTCTCCGTGTCCACATAAATATTCCCCCAGACGTCTAAGGATGTGACCCATCCCTTGATGCTTAAAGGAAATTACACAAAAACGGGACGGATGTTATCTTAAAAAGCTGCAATTATGAGAACCGATTGTATCATCGTTAGGGATCCATGGGAATGTGACCTATAAGGAAGTCTTTTTGTTTACGATAGCATTAAAGTGGTCGAAGAAATCCTCACTTAAGCCCGGTTCAGTATGTTTAGTCTGCTTTCCTGTTCTCATTAGACATCGATGAATGCAGGGAAACCCCTCAGATCTGTGGGCCAAACGCCATCTGCAACAACCAGCCAGGAACGTTTCGCTGCGAGTGTCAGGACGGCTTCCAGTTCGCTAGTGACGGACAGACATGTGTTGGTACGTGAGTCAGTACATGTTTATGTCTGTTTGTGTTCATCATCATTGTTTGTTGATAGAATCCCCCTCTGTTTAGATTACAAAGCTAAAATCAGTCGGTTTGCATCATCAAATGTCCACATTCCAAAAAGTAATGGATTAAATATCTAAAGAAATCATAAGACTTGATTTTAATGAGATTGCTTTTGTTTTTTCAAGACAAGATTGAGAATAAATGGAAAGTGAATGGAGATTTAAGTCAAAATCTCTTACTTCTGATGTTTTTGAGAAGATAAAGACCCAGGAGAAACTCCCTATAGAGGGTGTCACTCATCTGAAGCTCATTATTTCTCATTATTTTAGCCTGTAAACCATGACTTAATGTTTATAGAAGTCAATTAAAAATTTAAAATACTTTATGGCATGATTATGTTTGCATACAATAATGCGAAAGCATTGTACACAAAATAAGTAATGACAGGAAAAAAATATATACAATAACAATAAAAATTGTGTTAAAAGGTGCTAAGTAATGAATAAAATATGCTGTTTAATATTTTTGTGTAAACCATTTTTTTCAGGATTCATTGTTAAATAGACCCCAAACTTGTAAACTACTGCTGTTTTAAATGAAATTAAGATTTTTATTCTGCACAACTGAATGCATTAAATTGATTAAAAGTGAGAGTAAAGATTTCTGTTTCAAATAAATGCTGTTCTTTTGAACTTTCTATTCATCAAAGAATCCTGAAATAAAAAAAAAAAGATTAAAAAAAAAAAAAACTGTTTTCAACATTGATAATAATCAGAAATGTTACTTGAGAAGCAAATCATCATATTAGAATGATTTCTGAAGGATCATGTGACACTGAAGACTGGAGTAATGTAACTTTGATCACAGGAATAAATCACAATTTAACATATATTCACATAGAAAACAGCTATTTTAAATTTTAATAATATTTCACAATTTTTAACGGTATTTTTGCTCAAATAAACTGACCCCAAACTTATAAACGGTAGCGTATGATGACACAATTGTCTATGTAAGCTGCTCACAAATACAATACATTGTGATATTTGTCTTTATTAACTTATTTTAAACATATTAAATTGAAAGAAATGTTACTTTAGCTTTATTCCATCACAAGCTGGCTTGTGATAATACAGTTACTGAAATATCTAACAAATGCATGATATTGATAATTTAAATATTTTTATTTCAGACAGAAAGTAATGATGCTAAAAATTCAGCTTTGATCACAGAAATAAATTACTTTTTACTATATATTCATTTAGAAAACAGCTATTTTAAATCGTAATAATATTTTACAATTTTACTGTTTTAACTGTATTTTTGATCAAATAATTGAAGTCTTGGTGAGCAGAAGAGTCTTCAAAAACATAAAAAGAGTGTGAGTAGAGTGTGTGTGTGTGTGTTAGTGCCGTCAAATGATTAATCACGATTAATCGCATCCAAAATAAAAGTTTGTTTACGTAAAATATGTGTGTATACTGTGTATATTTATTATGTGAATGTATAAATACACACACATACATGTATTTATTTAAGAAATATTTACATGTATACATGTATATTTATATAATATATAAATATATATATATATATATATATAAAATTAAAATGGATGTGCCATTGATGTTAAAATGAATGTGAATAGCAGCTCAAATCCTTTGATGAGAAATGTTTGGTTTAGGATTGAGATCTGTGACTTTGGGTCACAGTTTGAGACACTGTTGAGATCTCTAAAGGAGATGCATGTGAGATTACTGGGGTCTTTTCTCTAAAACATCTAAGAAGCAGTAGACTTCAGCAAAAGTCTCAGTTTGCTTTCTTTTTAATCTCATTTCTGTCTAGGAGAATCAAGATGGAGATCTCTTGTATGATTCCTGTGGGGATATTCAGACACTCCTGTTTCAAAATGTGTCTGTCTAATAATAAGTGATTGAACTAGATTATAACTGTAAGGTTTTATTTAATCCATTCTCTTGTGTTAATCTGTAGAAGTGCACCGTCCTGTGGACCCGTGCCGCACCGGCACTCATGACTGTGACATCCCTGAACGCGCCCGCTGCAGCTACACTGGCGGATCTTCCTACATCTGCTCCTGCTTACCGGGATTCATGGGAGATGGACGAAGATGTCAGGGTGAGTTACTACTTCTCTGTGCCAGCTGTCACTTCCTCTCTATACCAGACACACTTTCATTTATAAGACAAGAAGAATGCACACCATTTTATGCGAAACTGTACTAGTTGACAGTAATAAATTTCATATGCATTTTCATCAGTGCAGTAGTGATCATATTTACTGTAAACTACTGATAAATCAATGTGATTTTATTTTTCAGCAGATATTTGGCCATTATTGGCTGATTAACTTGCCTGATTGATTGATCGATTCTGCCTAGTGTTTTTTTAATGTAATTTTATAATATTTTTAATTTCATTTGAATTCAAAATACAAATTTTCATTATTTATATCAGCCACTAACTCTGGTTTTGCATTGGCAAAACTCGTATTAGTCAATCGCTAAATGTTTTACATCTGCAAATCTTCATTAGCTGTCAGAGAAATGTAAGTGTCATGTTTTATTTTTGCTCTCGATAAGTTCATTATAGATATGTTTGAGCGCTTTATGTCGCTTATAATTGACTTGACGTGATGTTAATGGATTTGACCTCAGTGTAATAATTAGCCGAGAGGGAAAACATAGCCCTTCACCTCTGTTTCTAATCCAATCACAACTCCTTCATTTAGCAAGTTTTTTTTTTTTTTTTTGCATTTAACTCAATGAACATTTAATTTTATTTATTATTTTTATTATTTAAATTGAATACATTTATTTAATAAGTAAATTTATTTAAATTTAGTTCATTTATTTTATATTTAAATTTAATAAATATTATTTATATTTTATAAATTTATGAAGTAAATTTATACTACGAGGCTGTTGAATGCTTAAATCTGATTGGTTGTCGAACGTTCTAAGGTGTGCAGTGCGGTAATGACAGTTAAATTCATAATGAATACACCGCGTTCCAAATTATTGTGCAAGTGACATATCAGTAAGATTTCAGTAGAATAAACATTCAGATTTTAGTTTTTCTTAGAAAATGTTTGTTTGTTTATTTATCCATGTCTTTTTAGATAACTGGTATCAATCTCAGACAAAATAATTTGCCAGGTCTATGGAAACCCTACTTAGAGGTTGTTCCACATTATTAAGCAAGTCACAGTTCTCATGCAATATGGGGAGGAAGAAAGATCTTTCTGAAGATGAAAAGCATGAAATGGTCCAATGTTGTGCAAAAGGCATGAAAACAACTAATATTGTGTGAAAAGTGAATGGAGATTATCGAATTATCATAAGATTTGTGAGTGATTTAGAGCACAGAAGAACTCGGTCAGATAAAGGCTTATTAATGAAAGTTCATGTCAAAAAAATGAATTGTATTAAAAGGGCAGCTATAAAAAAAAGCCAGTGTTGAGCAGCAAACAGGTATTTGAAGCTGCTGGTGTCTCTGGAGTCTCAAGAAGCTCTCCATGCAGGCTGGCAGTTGTGCGTAAAGATGCATTTCAGCCACTCCAAACCAAAGCTCACAAAGAGAAACATTTACAGTGGTGAATGGCCACCACGTTCCAACAAGACTGTGACGTCAGCAGGGAGCTAGCGGGTGATGATTTAGGCTGGAATTTTGGGAAGTGAGATGGAAGGTCCCTTTAGGGTCTCTGGGGGTATTAAAATGACTTTTGCAAGATTTGTGGAGTTCATAACTGGCCATTTTCAGCTATGGTATAAAAAGGAGGATAGTGCCTTCTGAAATACAATGCACTATGCACTATCCCATGCTGCAAAAAAACACTACAGCAATAAAACTGTTTGAAAATGTATTTCTACACCCACTGTAAATGTTTCTCTTTGTGAGGTTTGGTTAGTGGTGGCTGAAATGCATCTTTACGCACAACTGCCAGCCTGCATGGAGAGCTTCTTGAGACTCCAGAGACACTGCTGCTCAACACTGGCTTTTTTTATAGCTGCCCTTTTAATACAATTAATTTTTTTGACATGAACTTTCATTAATAAGCCTTTATCTGACCGAGTTCTGCTGTGCTCTAAATCACTCTCAAATCTTATGATAATTTGATAATCTCCATTCAGTTTTCACACAATATTAGTTGTTTTCATGCGTTTTCCACAACATTGGACCATTTCATGCTTTTCATCTTCAGAAAGATCTTTCTTCCTCCCCATATTGCATGAGAAATGTGACTTGCTTAATAATGTGGAACAACCTCTAAGTAGGGTTTCCATAGCCCTGGCAAATTATTCTGTCTGAGATTGATACCAGTTATCTAAAAAGACATGGATAAATAAACAAACAAACATTTTCTTAGAAAAACTAAAATCTGAATGTTTATTGTACTGAAATCTTACTGATATGTCACTTGCATAATAATTTGGAACGCGGTGTAATCCTAGTATTTTTACTTCAAAGAACGCTCTCTTTATAATGGCTGAAGCTGTCGATCACGCAGCGCAAGTTTATCTGGACACTTGCCAAAACTCCCGTTACAGTGACGCTCTTACACTACACAATAAATCTCCTACTGTATCTACATCGTGTTTGCATTGTTAGTTACGGTGAATGCATTTCATGAGAGTGCAGAAATTGCATTGCAATGACGAGATCACTGCATTCACACGAACAGACTGTCATCTGCTCAGTGCTCATCACTGCAACCTTCCATGTGACAGGAATAGATCTAAATATAATGCAGTAATCAGCACTTTTCACGATTCGTTAATCTCGACAGCTGTAATAATGAAAAAGTGGTACAAGTATTTGAAAGGATTCCACAAAGATGTCAGCCAATCACAGCAGTGGCCGTTTACCCTGAAGTCTCACAGCAGACACGCCCCTTAAAACAGAGCGTTCAAATCAGAGGGCTAAAATCAGGGTAGGAAATAGCCATTTATTTCTAAATTATGACAATTTTTGATGTAAAAATCATACTAACATTATAAGTGCACCCCAGGAAATATTATAAAATAATGTTCATGACCCCTTTAAAATAGTTTAGCAACTTAAAAGCTACATGACATTTCTCACTAGCGTGTTCTTGAAGCAGATAAACTTACAGTTTCGCTATTAGTAGAGACGCTGCTGCCGAACACTGTTGAGAGACGCACAGACTCAGGTAATCGCATACGCTTCATCTCTCTCTCTCTAATAACTGCGTTAATAACTGTATTATTCTGCTATCAATGGCTCAAGCCTCAGTTACTTGCCAGTCCCTCCAGTTTTTCACGATTCCATGATTGCTGAATACAACGCAAAATCAACAAAATAATTTTTTTTCGATCCTGCATTATTCGTCATTTCACCGCAAAATAATTGCAAAAAATAATTTTAATCACAAAAATAAATATTATCTAATTGAATTATCCCTAATTCCTAATCCCTAAAAGCTGCACTGCATTATTTTTCATGAGGATAGCCTTCAGACCGTCGCGCGATGTACATGCACAGTAGGCTCTGTGGTTTGTGCATAGTCTGTGTGAAAGCAAAAGCGAATCTTTCCCACCTGTCGTCTCGCATCCGTGCCAAGGAGCGGGCAAAGCGATTACGCGACATGGATGAATGACAAATAAAAAGTATGTCATGCCTGATAGCACTAAAAAAAAAAGGAGTTGATAAAAGCGCTGTATAGGCTACACAAACTCAATTCGGCTCTGACACACTGACCGACTGGCTGCGGATTCTGTGCATGTGTTTGCCGCCTGTCAGCGCTCGCGTGTGCATACCGAAATGTGTTGTTATTTCTAGGCTTATTGCTCTTGAACGGTCAAATACACACATAATTATACCTACATGTCCATCTTGGCGGTTATGTCTTGAGTGAACAAGTTTGGGAAGTGTGTCAGTGTTGGATCCGCTCATTACAGTAGGTCTTAAAGTGAAAGCAACCTAATATATACCCGCTCCTGTCTGTGTCGTTAATATTAATCAAACAACAACAGGGGAAAAACAAACAGTACTTAAAGGAACGCTACACTTTTTTTGAAAATAGGCTCATTTTCCAACTCCCCTATAGTTAAACAGTTGAGTTTTACCATTTTCGAATCCATGCAGCCGATCTCCGGGTCTGGCGGTACCACTTTTAGCATAGCTTAGCATAGTTCATTCAATCTGATTAGACCGTTAGCATCTCGCTCAAAAATGACCAAAGAGTTTCGATATTTTTCCTATTTAAAACTTGATTCTTCTGTAGTTACATCGTGTACTATGAAGCAGGCGCAATGATGTTACGCAGCGTCTCTCACAAATGTCTCCATGGTTGCTAAGGCACGCTCCCTGTGCAAGCAGGGGGTCACAGGCGCTGCGTAATATCATTGCGCCTGCTGCAGCCATGGTACGGCAGCAAAGTTCCTTGATTATTACGCCGGAATGAGAGTAAAGTTCCTAGCCATATCGGCCTAGAAAACCACAACTTTTCATTTTCCGTCGGTCTTAGTACACGATGTAACTACAGAAGAGTCAAGTTTTAAATAGGAAAAATATCGAAACTCTTTGGTCATTTTTGAGCGAGATGCTAACAGTCTAATCAGATTCAATGAACTATGCTAAGCTATGCTAAAAGTGGTACCGCCAGACCCGGAGATCGGCTGAATGGATTTGAAAATGGTAAAACTCAACTGTTTAACTCTAGGGGAGTTGGAAAATGAATCTATTTTCAAAAAAAGTGGAGTGTTTCTTTAAACTTAAAGCACTGTTTGTATCTGAATTTTTATGTTGTATTTATTTGTCCTATTGTAATTTGTTTATTCTTATTTTATTGCTGATTTGGTCACATTTCCCTCCGTAAGTGATCATATTATTAAAGCTAGATAGCCTAGTACACCACTGGACTACCCTTTTTTGGCAAGACACCACAATAAACAAGATTTGTGCATTTTGTTTGTTTTGTTGCCATGTATGACTATTGTGCATCTAACATAATACATGGTAAATGTGGTATTGTAATTAAATAAAAAACATCCACAGTAATCAAAAATCGCAAAAAAATATCGCGAAATCCTGAGGGACTGACTAGCTCTAAAATGTTTCCTTACTTGTTAGGGGCCATTCACAAAGAATGCGTTTTTCCTTTCCAATGCGCTACTTTTCCATTGTTTTCTATGTAAACACACGCTAGATGGACGTGTTTGACCGTTGCGCTTGCGTCTTGCATGTTTTGCAGCGTCTCGCATGTGAGCGCCGCGTTTTTTAAGACGCCGTGTCAAGTTAAAATAATTTCAACTTTTACACGCAGTGCCAGTCATCAATGTCACTTCCATAACAGTGGACCAATCAGATGACCCCGGAGGCGGGGCAAGCGTTGTGAGCTTTTGTTTCCAGTAGCAAGTTAGCGTGTCAACTTTTTTTCCATGTCAAAAATAGCCATTATTGCATCACATCTTTCTTTCTTTCTTTTCTTTCAGACATAGACGAGTGTCAGGTGAGCCAGTGTCATGTGAATGCCGTCTGCTTCAACACACCTGGATCCTTCACCTGTCAGTGTAACCCTGGTTTCTATGGCGACGGATTCCACTGCTCTACAGGTAGATTCCATCTTTCAATGAAGATCACTTCTGTCTTTTGGTTTATATCACATGGGAGTCTAATTCTTTCAAAGTGCTCTTCTTTCTTCTCATTTACTCAGACCAACAACTCTCACATTAAACTGCTTTGCTAGTTTATTCATATTCCTGTTAAATACCACTAAAGCCAAAGTATTTATTACTGGCATATTTTGAGAAAATTCATTAGGTTTTTGGACAGTGTGGCTTGTACATCATTGCTTAAGCATCCAACTTTGAGCAACACTACAGTATTGCAAAGTTTCAGTGACTCAAACAAATAGGAAGCAGCTCATTATGCTGTTACTTAGAGCTCTTTTTACCCACAGTTCAAACCACAAACCTTATCAGTCGTTCTAATGACAGACAACCCTCAACTCTTTAAATATTACAACATGACCTGACATCTTGACCTCTGAGTTAGAGGTTTAACCCTGCTGTCATGAATATCATCTCGACAGCTGCATGCCTGCTGGGAACTGGACAGCTGCTTTTGTTTCTCATAGTTTTAAGACCCCGTGAAATCAATATAGTTGAGTTTTGTGACGTTTAGTCCATGTTTCTGAGCTGGAATGTCATCTATGTACTAGCGTAGTCCTAAATAAACTTATATCAGAAATATACACTACCGTTCGAAAGTTTGGGGTCAGTCTCTTCTGCTCACCAATGCTGCATTTATTTGATCAAAAATGGAGTAAAAAATGTGAAATATTATTACAATGTAAAACAGCTGTTTTCTATGTGAATATATAGTAAAATGTAATTTATTCCTGTGATTAAAGCTGAATTTTCAGCATCATTACTCCAGTCTTCAGTATCACATGATCCTTCAGAAATCGTTCTAATATGATGATTTGATGCTCAAGAAACATTTCTGATTATTATCAATGCTTCAGATTTTTGTGGAAACCTTGATAGATCTTATTTCAGGATTCTTTGATGAATATAAAGTTCAAAAGAGCAGCATTTATTAGAAGTAGACATCTTTTGTAACATTATAAATGTCTTTACTGTCACTTTTGATCAATTTAATGTGTCCTTGCTGAATAAAAGTATTAATTTCTTTTTTCAAAAAAAGTCGTACTGACCCCAAACTTTTGCGTACATTTAAAATCGACATGCTATTCCTTCTCGGAATAGTATTTAAAACATTTTTTTTTTCACACAATTCCATATGCATTCTTTTTTTGTCCAATAAAATGCTCTCTAAATGAGGTTTGTTTTAAATATAGGCCTCATTTTTATACAAAATATATTTTCTGATTTCTTGATTTTGAATGTTCTTGAAAGGTTTCCTGAGATTTACCTTAATAATGCAGAACAATCTGTTGAGCATAACCTCATATTCTTTTACCCATATTCATTGCAAGTTCTAAAATAATAATTTTTCACGGTTTAAAATCTACTATGAGCGCCAGTATTGCCTAAATCTGTCCAAGCACGCTTCTCTTCTGTGTGTCATTTACATTATGAGCGCTGTCATGATTGTGGTAGTAATGGTATTGATTAGTGTGAAGTTTTGTTGTTGTAACCTGATTTGCTGTCGATGGAAGAGCAGATGGAGGTCTTGAGACTGATGTAATGTTTCATAGCAAATCAGCTGGACTCACACGAGCATAAACAGTTGCAGATTTGAACTCTGGGCATTAGCATTGATTGATTTTCCCTGGAAATACTCGAAATTCTTAGAAAGAGATGAAGTTTGCATGAAGTTTGATCCTTGATCTGTTTGGCTGGATAACTTTAGCATTGAGCTTCTGCTGGTTGATGTTGCAAATACTTTTCACACACTAAATGTGTCAGTCGCTTTTCATGTTGACCAGATGGCCTCTAAACTGCAACTAAACCAGGCTTTATGCTGATAGTCAAAAGTCTGGCTCTTTAAAATGTAATAGTTGCATTAATAATATCAGGTGTATGTGTTTTTAACTCTGTAAAGCCTGACATATGACAAAGCCTGACGTAGTCTAACAAATGTAATTTTATGAAATGGAACAGTTTATTTTAAAAAAAAATCTAAGAAAACAGTTTTAATATGTGTGTTTTTGTTTGGTATCATTTGATACATCTGGGTTTTATGGCACATATAGTATGATATACAGCACCTCGAAATTCAGAGGCCCAAACTGAGCAAAAATATACAATTTGGTACAGATGCTGATATTTATACGGACAAAAAGTAAGATGAAATTCTGATGCTTGTAATGTAAATCAGTGAGATCTTTATAACAGTATATATATGCCAATAATATGTCTTAGTAAGATGATATTTAAATGCTTAGATTTATGATCAAAGCTCTGTAGCTTTAAAACATATAATGCAATACAATGATGATTGAGAGATGAACAAATAAACCTTCCTCAAAAGCCTGACGATCATATTTGATACTCATGATTTTTCTTATAAATGATGTCTGGATAATCAAGTGAACCGAAGTTGCTTCCGTCCAGCTGAAATATTACTAACAATATCAAAGTTATTCTGTTTACTTGATAAAGATTTCACAGCAGAAAGACACACGAATCACGAGCTGAAGGAGGACGTTTGTACAATTATACTAGAAGACCTTTACTTATTAAAAAAGTCTAAACTATTAATCAGACGACAGGAGTGTAGTAGACTGTGTGCGACAGGTTTATCAGCAAAGTTTTGATCATATTGATAATTTTAGAGGTCTTAGAAATTTACAGTAGGCTTTATAGGGTTAAGTGTGTGTGTGTATTATTTTATTTGTTCAGAACAAGAGAAGACACGCTGCGAGCTGCACAGGGAGAGCATTGTGGGCTCCAGGTCTGACCCCCGTGGTCCTCGTCCTGCGCCTGGTCAGTATGTGCCGACCTGTGATGCCAATGGCGAGTACGAACCCATGCAGTGTCACGCCAGCATTCGGCAGTGCTGGTGCGTGGACCGCAATGGAGTGGAGATCTCTGGCACCCGCTTGGGACCCGGACAATTTCCTGACTGTGAGTCCTCCACATGCTTTACTCATACAGACTCTGTTTCAAAACCTATGAGCTGCCTTATAAGGCAGCAGCCTAACTGAAAATGGGAATCATTAGTGACTAATTTGGAATGCTTGTTGCAATATTCTAGTAAGCATAACGTACATAAGACACACATGTTAGGTTATATAAGTCATTCCAGAGTTATTATAGTTAAAGGGGACCTATAATGCCCCTTTCACAAGATGTAATATAAGTCTCTGGTGTCCCCAGAATGTGTCTGTGAAGTTTCAGCTCAAAATACCCCACAGATCATTTATTATAGCTTGTCAAATTTACCCCTATTTGGGTGTGAGCAAAAACACAACGTTTTTGTGTGTGTCCGTTTAAATGCAAATGAGCTGCTGCTCCCGGCCCCCTTTCCAGAAGGGGGCAGAGCTTTAACAGCTTGTTTGTCCTTTTAAATTATTTTAAGCCATCTTGTGCCCCCCTTGGAAATGTGTTAATGTTGAGAACCACTGGGAAAATACCTACATAGTCAGCTCATTAGGTTTTGGAACAAAGCTATTGTTTTTATTGACACATTGACAATTTTCTGTATGTAGGTGGTGGATTTCCATAATCATATGAGTTAATTTATTGTCATTTATATTCATCTTCTGTTCCTCAGGTCATGATGTGCCCAGCCCGATTAGACCAACACCCAACCCTAGCATTAGTCCTTTGCCTCCTGGCAGTCACATCCTCTTCACCCAGAGCGGGAAGATTGAGTATATTCCTCTGGAAGGTCACAACATAAAGAAGAATGAAGCCAAGACAGTACTGCACCTCCCGGTAAAGCTTTAGCCTGGTGTGTCTGTTAGTGTAATGTAGAAGAAGACAGTTTAAACTAGTGATGCGAGAAACAAAGCTTTTCGAAACTTTGAATCAGTTGTTTTGCAAAATAATTCACTGTTTCGAAGTGTTCAAAACGCTGGTGAAGCCTGCTGGACAAAACATGCATAAAAACAACATTTGCAATGTTTTAATGAAAGTGTATCTATTAAATGCAATTAACAAATCTCCTAATGCCATGTATTTAATGAAGTATGTGTTATTTTATTTATTTGTAGGGATTGCTTTGTTTGTTTCACGGAGGGCTTTGTTACCCTGCTAAAAAAAACAGCATTGCTGGTCACAAGCATAAGGTTTTACACTCTGGGACCAGCATGGGATGCTGGTTGCTGGTTTGCTGGTGGACCAGCACTGGATGCTGGTTTGCTAGTCTAGCTTGGGATGCTGGTTGCTGGTTTGCTGGTCCAGCATGGGATGCTGGGATGCTGGCGGACTAGCATGGGATGCTGGTTTGCTGGTCTAGCATGGGATGCTGGTTTGCTGGCAGACCAGCATGGGATTCTGGTTTTCTGGCGGACCAGCATGGGATTCTGGGATGTGGGTTTTCTGGTGGACTAACATGGGATATGCTGGATAGCTAGTCTAGCATGGGATGCTGGGATGCTGGTCTAGCATGGGATGCTGGCAGACGAGCATGGGATGCTGGTTGCTGGTTTGCTGGTCCAGCATGGGATGCTGGGATGCTGGTTTGCTAGTCTAGCATGGGATGCTGGCGGACCAGCATGGGATGCTGGGATGCTGGTTTGCTGGCGGACCAGCATATGTTGTCTTTTGGATGTTAGTATAATCCCTGCAAGACCACAACAAAACCCATTTCTTACATATCACATTTCTTAGTGCATATTCGTAGTTAAATAAAGACTAAGACAATTTTTCAAATTAATTGTAATTAACATACTGGATATTCCCACCATTTAAGTGGCTTTCTTTTTTTCTCCTTTTTTTAGTTTTTTTTGTTAATGTCCATTATCTTCTCTGTGATATAACGGCCAGACTTTGAGGCCATTGGCTTCCAGTTCTTCATTTGCTATATTTTTCTGCTGTAGCCATTCACGGAAGATAGCTGAAAAAAACAACAACACATAAATACAACTATCAGATTCTTATCACAGTGTCCAAAAAATAAGTTAAATGCAGCTTATTTTTTTTTAAGTTAACATAAAAGGACCATTTGTAACCATTTTTTACTTCTGTCGTGTGACATTTCTGAGTGTTACCCTGCTAAAAAAAACAGCATTGCTGGTCACAAGCATAAGGTTTTACACTCTGGGACCAGCATGGGATGCTGGTTGCTGGTTTGCTGGTGGACCAGCATGGGATGCTGGGATGCTGGCGGACTAGCATGGGATGCAGGTTTGCTGGTCTAACATGGGATGCTGGTTTGCTGATGGACCAGCATGGGATGCTTTGTGAACGAATGTCACTTTGCGAATACAAAGGGACAATACAAAACAGAGCTTGGGCTAAAAATTTGTTTGTTTGTTTGTGATCCAGCTTACAGCCTGGATACTGGATACGGCAGTAATGAAGGTGAGAGCACTTTATTATAGTTTATCGGAGTTGATTTATGGATATAAAGTTTACCAGTTTATTAAGTACCACCTGAAAAGGCATAAGGTCTGTATATATTTGTTTACTGTTGTAACGAGTGTTTCTGTGTAATTCGCTGTGTATGTTGATGATAATGCAAGCGAGAGAGAGTTGATGGATAATATTTTAATGCACACATGCACTGTGTTTTATTAAGCTCTTACAGTGATTTTCTAGAGTGAAAACGGACGCTTCATATTTTGTGTGAAGTACAATAAACGTTATAAAACTCATCGGTAAACAGGCTTGTACTAATATAGTGGATAAAAACAAGAAGACAATATAAGTTATGACCATAATTGAACTAAACTATACCTGTTCTATCTCCATGCAAAATATATTCGCAGTTTCTGACATTATAGTGCGTCCTGACTGACTCCTGACAGCGGAGAACGAGCTGTTAAAGCTCCGCCCTCTTAGGCAGAGCGCAGCAGCTCATTTGCATTTAAAGGGCACACACTGAAACGGCGCGTTTTGCTCACCCCCAAAAAGTGGCAATTTTAACATGCTATAAAAAATGATCTGTGGGGTATTTTGAGCTAAAACTTCACATACACACTCTGGGGACATCAGAGACTTATTTTACATCTTGTAAAAGGGGGCATAATTGATCCCCTTTAAGTACAATTCAGACATTTGAAAGGTGTGCATGCTATCACTTTTGTCTATAATATTTCATGCTCATGGCTGCAGTGACATACTTTTTACTATCTTCACCTTTTTTTGGAGTCGGTGGCTGTCGGCTGGATTTTGTGGTGGAACACTTCTTGCCTGTATAGGCTGATTTATACTTCTGCGTCGAGTGTATGGCGTAGGCTGTGTGTACCATGCGTAGCCTACGACGCAGCCTGACGTGCACCTCTTCAAAAATGTAACAACGTGTCAATTCTACGCGGACCGCAAGCACTGTGATTGGTCTGCTGGAACCACTCCCTCAGGTCAAAAACCTGGTGCGGAACACTCGGAGAAGAGCGAGCGTTTTCAACTTCCATATGAATGAAAAAATGCTCTGTTTCAGGGGACACATGCAACAAAAGTCATTACCTATTTGCCGCTTCTAGTTGTAAGCTTCTCTGACAACGTACATGACAAGCTGCTTCTTCTTTGGCTTTTGCCTTGATCCTCAACATGACCGCAGACACTGCCTACTAGTGGTCTGCATGCATGTTGACGCAGACAACAACGCAGAAGTATAAATGAAGACAGACGCATAGCCTACGGCGCAGAGGCTCCGGCGTAGGTCCGACGTAGAAGTATAAATCAGCCTTAAGGATGCGCTCCCCAAGGGTTTTGGTCCCCCAGACTGCCACTGCCAGAGTCCCTGGTGCTGCTTTTGATTTTCTCCCACATGTCCTTCCTTAAGTGTATAGTCCCACCCAAGACAATCTGAAAACACCACAAAAAAATAAGTAATAAAATTAATCGTCACTCATTGTCCCCAGAACCTTTTGGCCTGCTGGTGGAAATTCACCTTTTTATATAGAACAAATGGTTATAAACGGAAAATTACCTCATCCATAAAAATCTCTACTCATTTATAAAACTGATCCAAGATCAGGTAAAAACCATATAGACACTGGTTCATGGGCTCACAGAGATCATTGCAAAACATTTTGAAACAGTTATGACGTAATGAAGCCTTGTTTACTGAAATCATGTGACTTTGGCAGTTTGATACGGGCTCCGAATCACTGGTTCAAAACAAATGATTCGCAAGGGTTTCAGAGCTTCACAAATCAGTGTTTTGAAAGCGCCCATCACATACTTGTGTTGGTTATGAAATGCGGTCTGGTCTGAAACGAGTTGGTGTATCTAGAAGTGCTTGCGTGGAGTATGTTTTAGGCTGAATGCACATCATTCAGACTGTGTTATGCTGTGTTATGCCTGATTCATTCTGCTGCTTTGAGACTCTGGTATGCATTAATGCAAAGCCTGTTTAGGGATGTTAGTAACTTCAGAGTGAACGTGTCACTGTGGTTTGCCTTCTGCTGCTCACAGTTTGTCTCTCTCGGCTAAATTGTTGATAACACGGAGCCAGAGAACTGCTGGGGGGCTCGCTGGGGAATTTTAGGATTGCTTAACCTTGTTTTTCTTGGAAATATTCGTATGAGAGAAATTGTGTTTATCCAAGCCATATGCTGCCTGTGCTGATTACATAACCTCATCGGCCTTTAACCATAAGAATGTGAGGAGAGATTCCAGGAGAAACAGACTAGACTATTTACAAAAGAAAATGATGTTAGCATGCGTGTTTTCTACACACTTGTTACTTGGTTAGTAAGTATAAAAATGTACATTATTACAGTCCAAAAGTTTGGGGTCGGTGAGATTTTTTTAATATAAAAAATACAGTAAAATTGTGAAATATTATTACCATTTAAAATAGATGTTTTCTATGTGAATATATAGTAAAATGTAATTTATTCCTGTGATCAAAGCTGAATTTTCAGCATTATTACTCCAGTCTTCAGTGTCACATGATCCTTCAGAAATCATTCTAATATGATGATTTGCTGCTCAAGAAACATTATTATCAAAGTTGATAACTGTTGTGCTGATTCATATTTTTGTGGAAACTGTGATACATTTTATTTTTCAGGATTCTTCAATAAATAGGAAGTAAAAAAAAGCCTTTATTTGAAATAGAAATTTCTGTAACATTATAAATGTCTTTACTGTCACTTTTCGATCAATTTAATGCTTCCTAGCTGAATAAATAAATAAAAATTTTACTTACCCCAAACTTTTGAACGGTAGTGTATTATTAAAGGGGGGGTATAATGCTATTTCATGCATTCTGACTTATTTACACTGTTAAAGAGTTTGATTCTCATGCTAAACATGGCCAAAGTTTCAAAACACGAGTTGGACGTTTGACGTATTTCTGTGCCAAAAATACTCTTCCAAATCCTCCCGAACTTCGAGTATGTTCGGGAGGGTCTGAGTGACGTAAATGGGGGAAGAGTGCGCGCACATCGGCCAGAGAGAGAGCAAGAGCACGCCCATCAATGCGCGTTTGGCTTTACGGAAGTCGTCTGCAGCGCTGCACAGGTCACAGGACTTCACGAAATCAACAATGTCACCAAAGAAGTGTGTTTTTGGTTGTGAGGGAAAGATAACCTTGCTTCCTAAAGAACCCAGCTTTAAGAGGTGCTGAGAGTTTTGTTCTCACGCATTACATTGATGCGCTCTCGACATTTGTCATTAAAATAACCATAGAAACTGATAGTTGCAATCGCGTTTTTGTTGGTTAAAATGAATGGAGAATATTTCGTGTTTTTCCGTGGCTGTTCGAGCCCTCAGGATCGGTGCTTATGGTTTCATAAACAAGGCCCAGTTCTACACTGGATTTACAGATTGTTTGAAACTGAAAGATGGAGCGGTCACAGCGGTAATGATCCCGGTCATGAGTTAGAACCACGGGTGGTGCGTAAAACTGCTTCAAATGTCTGTTTTGTTGGCAGTCGGCGCGTAAGTGCATATAATGTAAACATGAACGTAGTGAATTCATAAATTCATTATTCATCATTCATACGCTATATTCATTATAGTGATTCAAAAGTTATCCATGGATAACACGATGGTGTATTGCGTGTGTTTAAATACATTTGTTTAGCTGACCGATGATAGCTTGCAGGCGATCTCTACGCAAAAGCTGCGTGTGCTCGTGACAGCTCGTCACTCTGTCTCCGCTCACACGACACGCCTCCAGGTGCTCGGCTGTTTTCAGAAAGACTCGGTACAGCGTATGTATCTTTTATAAATATGATAAAACTAAAGACTTTTCGGCGATATGAAGGATGCTATACTACTCTATAGGTACTCAAGATTAACATGAGATTAGCAGAAACTGTGTGTGATACGCCTCACACACAAAAACCTAAATAAATAAATAAATAAAAACAAAACCTGATTTCCACAGAATTAAAATGCCCATCATTCATAGTTATGCACGTCACTTGCTTTTTGCATGTTTCCTATATGTGACCCTGGACCACAAAACCAGTCATAAGTCACATGGGTATATTTGTAGCAATAGCCAACAATACATTGTATGGGTCAAAATTTACTTTTATGCCAAAAATCATTAAGATATTAAGTAAAGATCATGTTCCATGAAGATATTTTGTAAATTTCCTACCGTAAATATATCAAAAATGTATTTTTGTGAGTTGATATGCATTGCTATGGGCTTCATTTGGACAACTTTAAAGGTGATTTTCTCAATATTTAGATTTTTTTGCATCCTCAGATTCCAGATTTTCAAATAGTTGTATGTCGGCCAAATATTGTCCTAACAAACCATACATCAATGGAAAGCTTATTTATTTAAAAAAATTTACCCTATGACTGGTTTTGTGGTTCACGATCACATATATCTTTGCTATTTTGCTGTAATGTTCAGCTAGCACACTTACAGCTAGCTGTTTTTAACATATTTTATGATGGTTAATAATATTGAGCACCTTACATTTCGGATAATATTGGGTCTGTTAGTATATATTACATCATCTTCCCAAAGGTAATCTGTGGGCTATAACGAAGACTTTATATATAGGAAGACGGTGCACTCATTTTACTTATGAATGGGAGAAAGTGCAATGTGCAATATGGCAGAATAAGTCCCGCCTTCTAAATAAAAGAGCCAATCACTGATTGCTAAAGTCATCGCGTCACTCCGGTTGCTATTGAAACAGTCAGTGTTTTAAGAAGCGCGTTAGGACTGCACATGCACATTAGCTGGTCTAACCTGAAAAAAATTCTTTTTAATGCTACTTGAGCATAAGAAACAACATTTATGGGTCAGTTCATGTCAGATTTTTTTGCTGATTTGAAATATGTTATTTAATTGTGAGTTCGGCAAGCAGTTTTTGAGATTTCAGGATTCACCCATTCAAATAGATAGGACTTGGATGCCCGAAATAGCTGCCTGGAGGTGCTGCAAATATGGCCGCCGAGTGAACAGACTTTCCTTGAAAGGGACTTTGGCTATACAGTACATTATAGGAAATGTCAGCACTCGTGGACTGTGTTTTAAACTGTTCAGATGGTTGTGTAAACATGCAAAATCTTAGGGTTTAAATATAAAAGCGTTTTTTATGTTTTCATCTATTGACTCCTGAAACTTACTTTTTAGGGGTCATTGTGTGCAGCACTGTGGGAAATCAAAAATCTGAATGAATTTTCATTCCCATCTGCTCTCATTTATTGCTCACATGTTAACATTTACTGTAATGACTAACATCAGTGAAGCTTATTAAACAAGGGGAAATTCAACTATGCGTTCGTAACAAAACTGGCCCGACAGTCATTTGACTCACTCACATTCTGATGTTTTGTCTAGACAGCAGTTCACAGACAGACAGATTTATGAATGCCTGTGGCCAACTTTAGTGTCGTGTTGTGATCTTAAACTCTTCCATGCATATTTGTGAGATCTTTTTATGGTTTTTGCAGGAGAAAGTGGTGATTGGAATTGCTTATGACTGCACGGAGAAGATGGTGTATTGGACAGAAATCAGCACACCTGCCATTAGCAAAGCTAATCTACAAGGAGGAGAACCCATCCATCTCATTAAATCAGGTTCATTTAGACTTGTCCTAATGTCTTTACAAACCTGCATGATTCACTGCTTCTATGGATCACAAAAGAGTGTTTTTTTTTTTGTTTGTTTGTTTTTTAAATAAAAGTTACTTTAATTTTGATTTCATAGGACTCTGGTTAAAATCATCTCAAACTATAGACCTTATGCGCCAGAGAAACAAGCACGCCGCCATCTTTATAATATTGTCTTTGAACTTCTGTTTTTGCGGTAGCTCTGTACATTTCTATGGCATCACTGTCAAAGAATAATTAGCTGGTGAAGTGGATTTACTTGTTGTCAAGTTAATGAAAGTTATCGTGAGCATTGTAATGTTTAAAGCAGATGTCTTAACAAATGTCAGTAGAACGAGAAGATTTTAAAATGAGCAGTTCATTCATAAATACGTAAGATCGCTGTGGAAATACAAACCGGAAGACAAAAGACAACGAGCGCAGCGCTGAAAAGGGGCGGGGCTACATAAGGTCTATAGGTGGGTGATATTTCAAAAATATCATATCACAGGATCACAATCCAGTCTTTTCATGTTGGTTTTAGTTATTTTTTGCTATTTACTGAGAAATACACTATGGAATTTGTTTCCGCAAGGGAATAAAAATAAAAAAGGTAATTGTGACTTTTTATCCCACAATTCTGACATTTTTCTTGCAATGGCGAGTTTGTATCTAGCAAATAAACTACGCAATTGCAAGTTATAAAGTCCGAATTGCAGGATATAAACTTGCAAATCTGAGAAAAATTCTTAAAAAGTTGCAGTTACCTTTTTTATTATTATTATTCCATGGTAGAAACAAGCTTCTTTTAAAAAATAAATAAAAAATATAGCTGCAAGCAGCGATGGCGGGCACATAAAAACATAAAAGGACTATTTCGAATTCATTTGAATACACCACATTTACTGCAGCAGTTGGTGCCCATATGATCACACACACACACAGACAGAGACCCACACACACACACAAAGAGAGAGAGAGAAAGAGTGAGACTGAGGGGGGAGGGGGGGAGGACAGAGAGAGAGTGTGAAAAATCCACATTCAAACCAAAATATCTGACTTCCTGTTGGTCGGAGCTAATGACTGTAAATTAGAAAGTTGTCCGGCTTAATGAGAACATTATGTGTTCCAAATTTGGTGACTGTAGGTAAAAATAACCCCCCCACTTTTGTCAAAAGGTGGCGCTACTGAGCCCCTCCACCACGCCCGTTTCTAAGGCTTTGTCCATGTCTACTGGTCGACAACATTAATGTGTGTGTCGAGTTTCATGCAATTTGAAGCATGTTAAGAGCCTCAAAAACACTCAAGAATATTATTAAAGTTTGACATGTTGCCATGGCAACAATATTTAAGATATCACAAATACATTCACAGGTCTACATCTGCCATGTTTTGACATTATTGTGATGAAGTTTGAAGCAAATCGGGTAAAAAAAAAGAGGGTGATCTCAAAGCATTTTGAAAGTGACACACTTCCTGCTGCCAGTTGGTGGCGCTATAACTTTGACTCACAATAGTCACATCCATGTGACTGGACTCCTACAACCAACACACAGCTGAAGTTTCATAAAAATCAATCAATGTATGCATAAGTTATAACACACTTCCTTTTTCCCTTTTCTCGCCATAAATTCGTTGCCTCGCCACGGCCAAACCGTTTGAGATATCAAAAATCCGCTGGCAATTTTACATCACCAATCTTCACGCTGACCGAGTTTGGTGGTGATCGGATTAATCGCCTAGGAGGAGTATATCAGAGCATGCGTTTTTCAAACAACCCATAATAGCTGACTTCCTGTTGAGCGGGCGTATAACTTAGAGCACGAAAGTTGTTTGGCCTGATGAGGTCTATATGTGTACCGAGTTTCATACTAATATATGCAAGCATGTTTGATTTATGGCCAAGTTTTCGGATCCCATTTAACGGGGCGCTGTCGAGCCCCCCTGCCACGCCCGGGTACCAGCCTCTGTGGCGTCCTAATGGCCGCAGATTCCAATATGTGTGCCAATTTTCAAGAGTTTTTGAGCACGTTCAGGCCCCCAAAAGGCCCCGAATGTTTGAAAAAAATAAATAAATAAAAATAAAATAATAATCCTTAGGAGAACAATAGGCCCCTGCGCCTTAAGCCCCGAGTATACTTCACTTTCCGCGCCCGGACATGTCTCACGCCCAGTCGCGTCCGCGCATCTTTCAAAGTATACTAAACCACGGATGCGCGCGGATGAACGAGTTTGACACATGCGCAGTACATTTTTTTCCTATACTCTTTACCAGACATCGTGTCATCAACGGGACATTCGCTGGAAAGGATCGGAGGAGAAAATAGTGCATCCACCATTGCAACATAGTTGCACCAAGAGAACAGGAATCAAAAACAATGGAGAAGGCATGCTTCTTTACTCGTCTTGTTTTTGAATCGCTCTTTACACTGCACATTGTGCTCAGTACTGTGCGTATTGCCACCTAGTGGACTAGGTGTGCTTTCCTGCTTGCGCATGCACCGTCCACGCGGTCTCGAAATTTGGGCTGCACGCGGACAGGGTGTGCGGCCGGCCGCGAGTCAGACGCAACGAAAATTACGTCATGTGGACAGTGCACGAACGCGGACAGCCGAAGTATACCCGGGGCTTTAGTGGCTTGGGCCCTAAAAAAAAAAATTGAATAATCAAATAAGAATTATAATCAAATAAGAAACTGAATAATCAAATGTAAAAAATATAGCTGCGAGCAGCATCTATCAGGGTTCAAGGGCTTTAAGGCCTTTAAGCACATGTGTAACCATTTTGATCATAGATAGAACAGACCATTTACAGTAAATACAGGAAATTTACCATAGAAAATACATAGTTTTTAAGTTATCAATGTTGAGCCAAAAACCTAGGGCTAGTTCACCAAAGTTGGTTTTTGAAATAATCTCCAATATTTAACGAACGATTCGATGGACAGCGGCGGTCCTAGAGGCAGTTGCTCAGAATGAGGAGTTATACCATGTGGTATGAATGCCATGGTCATGCGTGAAAAATTGTGCGATACACGATCCTTTAAGCACATGAAACACACAAAGGCGCCCCCCGGTGGCCGATTTCTTTTGAATTTCTCACAGGCCTCTAGGGCCGTGAGTCAAACAGGCCCAGTGAGTTTCATTCCGATCGGCCTCCGTTAACCTTGTCTGATAGCTGCTCAAATTTCAGTGGCTGACATGTTTTTCAAGATACGTCAGTGTCCTCATAGACAGTCATGGCACCTTGGACGAAGACACCGCATGCCAATTTTCAAGTCGATCGGACTAACGGTGAAGTAGTTATAGCCATTTTTATGTTTTTTCCTACGTACTTGAACCCCTAATAAAACACTGCATAGTTGTCATATATTGCTGGTCAGTAAACACAACGAAGGAGATTCGCTAAAGAAGTCTTTAATTTAAATCCAAAAATACTCAGAATACAGGACCAAGGAAGATCCAACACTAACCAAACGTGCATAGTTTCGTTACATCATTTTAACGCAAGACAAAGAACTGGGGAGAACTAAGGACTTAAATACATGAGGGAGAAAACTAACAGAACTAAGAACAGGTGAAGTACTAATTAGGAACCATGGAAACAAACTAGGGCATGATAATTAACTAGAGAAACAAACAAGCAAGGATCAGGAACATAGGCAAACGGGCACAGGGAAAACCAAACTAAAACATAAACCTGACAATAGTCTTCACTCTATGAATTAAATACATTCTTATCAAAGCTACAAAAGTTCTTAACTCATTAAAAGTATATTCCGTGCATGAGCTTCCAGTGTGTGCGCTTAGAAAAATGTACGTCAGAACAGCGTGCGAGTAAATGGTGTGAAAGTTTAAATGAGCAAGGCTTTAAAATGCATGCACATAATAAACTCTCATGCCAACAAAGAACATCAATATGATAATCAAAAACAATAATAATCAAAAAACAGCCATCCCAGCTAACAGGGAATGTTCTCAGAACTTTAGCTAACGTTCTGACAAGAGTTTCGAACAAACGCTCTTCCAGTAATGTTAACAGAACGTTCTTTCAAAGTTACTGGTATTTAATAATGTTCTCAAAACATCAGCACAGAAATATTATTTATACTTCGTTCATGGAACATTTGTTTTAGATGGACGTTCATCTAATGTTTATTTTCACTTGTTACTTTTGAATGTTCTCTGAACATTCTGAAACATTCCCATAATGTTTGCAAAATGATAAAACGGAATGTTCCCTACATATTTTTGTTAGCTGGGATTGAACTGCAACTAATAGAATGTGCACTGTAGCACAACACTAACCATCTCTCAATAAAGGCAGGTTGTTTTAATCATTCCTGTCTAACACGGTCATATCACACACCACTATCTCAAACTGACTTTTGTTTCAGATCTTGGCAGTCCTGAGGGCATCGCAATTGACCATCTGGGCAGAAACATGTTTTGGACAGACTCCATGAAGGACAGAATTGAAGTTTCCTCATTAGACGGATCCCATCGGCGTGTCTTGGTTAACACAGACCTGGTTAACCCGAGAGCCATCCTCACCGACCCCACAAACGGGTATGTGACTAAATAGGAACAACCAGTCGCCAGTCGCATAAATGGCTTAGACTAGTTAGTCTTCAGTTTCTTTACTTTAATACTGGTCAACTTACATAAAAAGTTAGATTGTTCTTATTTTTCAATCATAAAAGTAAGACTGACTAGTTGGTCAGACTAGTTATAAAGTTATTATTTTATGCAACTGGCCACAGGGTCTAAAATTAACACTTAAAATGTGAGGGACAGAGTGATTTTGGCAAGTAAAGAAAATGCTAAAGAAAATGCTACTTTCCTCTCAGATAGAAATGCAACGTAGTACATGTTTAAATTGTATGAATGATAATCTGACCCTTTTGAGCGATTCAATAATATTAAATAATAAAGGCTTTTTACACAGGTGAGTTAAGGCTGCTCTGTGCCTGCTCAAAATTCTGTGTAAAGACATAATGCTGCATAAAAGCCAGACCAAATTATGCCTGCTCTGACCCACCTCAGTCCCTAGTGTCAAAGTATACAGTTGAAATTGCTGTGTAAATGCCACCTCAATAAAGTCTGTGTGAAGACACCTTAATGCCAGCTCTGAAGCACTTCTGAGCCATATTTGTAAATGTCTCTGCA
Organism: Ctenopharyngodon idella; assembly: GCF_019924925.1. Lineage (NCBI taxonomy): Eukaryota > Metazoa > Chordata > Actinopteri > Cypriniformes > Xenocyprididae > Ctenopharyngodon > Ctenopharyngodon idella. The sequence continues at coordinate 26,538,901 of NC_067232.1, forward strand.
TTAAACAGTCTGTGTAACGACACCTAAATGCCAGCTCTGAAGCGCTTCTGTGCCACATTTGTAAATTTCTCCGCATTAAACAGTGTTAAGACACCTTAATGCCAGCTCTGAAGCGCTTATGTGCCACATTTGTAAATTTCTCCGCATTAAACAGTGTGTTAAGACACCTTAATGCCAGCTCTGAAGCGCTTCTGTGCCACATTTGTAAATACCTCAGCATTAAACAGTGTTAAGACACCTTAATGCCAGCTCTGAAGCGCTTCTGTGCCACATTTGTAAATACCTCAGCATTAAACAGTGTTAAGACACCTTAATGCCAGCTCTGAAGTGCTTATGTGCCACATTTGTAAATTTCTCCGCATTAAACAGTCTCTGTTAAGACACCTTAATGCCAGCTCTGAAGCGCTTCTGTGCCACATTTGTAAATACCTCAGCATTAAACAGTGTTAAGACACCTTAATGCCAGCTCTGAAGCGCTTATGTGCCACATTTGTAAATTTCTCCGCATTAAACAGTGTGTTAAGACACCTTAATGCCAGCTCTGAAGCGCTTCTGTGCCACATTTGTAAATACCTCAGCATTAAACAGTGTTAAGACACCTTAATGCCAGCTCTGAAGCGCTTCTGTGCCACATTTGTAAATTTCTCTGCATTAAACAGTCTGTGTTAAGACACCTAAATGCCAGCTCTGAAGTGCTTCTGTGCCACATTTGTAAATTTCTCCGCATTAAACAGTCTGTGTTAAGACACCTTAATGCCAGCTCGGAAGCGCTTCTGTGCCACATTTGTAAATGCCTCAGCATTAAACATAGTTAAGACACCTTAATGCCAGCTCTGAAGCGCTTCTGTGCCACATTTGTAAATGCCTCAGCATTAAACAGTGTGTTAAGACACCTTAATGCCAGCTCTGAAGCGCTTCTGTGCCACATTTGTAAATACCTCAGCATTAAACAGTGTTAAGACACCTTAATGCCAGCTCTGAAGCGCTTCTGTGCCACATTTGTATATGCCTCAGCATTAAACAGTGTTAAGACACCTTAATGCCAGCTCTGAAGTGCTTCTGTGCCACATTTGTAAATTTCTCCGCATTAAACAGTCTGTGTTAAGACACCTTAATGCCAGCTCTGAAGCGCTTCTGTGCCACATTTGTAAATGCCTCAGCATTAAACAGTGTTAAGACACCTAAATGCCAGCTCTGAAGCGCTTCTGTGCCACATTTGTAAATGCCTCAGCATTAAACAGTGTTAAGACACCTTAATGCCAGCTCTGAAGCGCTTCTGTGCCACATTTGTATATGCCTCAGCATTAAACAGTGTTAAGACACCTTAATGCCAGCTCTGAAGTGCTTCTGTGCCACATTTGTAAATTTCTCCGCATTAAACAGTCTGTGTTAAGACACCTTAATGCCAGCTCTGAAGCGCTTCTGTGCCACATTTGTAAATGCCTCAGCATTAAACAGTGTTAAGACACCTAAATGCCAGCTCTGAAGCACTTCTGTGCCACATTTGTAAATACCTCAGCATTAAACAGTGTTAAGACACCTTAATGCCAGCTCTGAAGCGCTTCTGTGCCACATTTGTAAATACCTCAGCATTAAACAGTGTTAAGACACCTTAATGCCAGCTCTGAAGTGCTTATGTGCCACATTTGTAAATTTCTCCGCATTAAACAGTCTCTGTTAAGACACCTTAATGCCAGCTCTGAAGCGCTTCTGTGCCACATTTGTAAATACCTCAGCATTAAACAGTGTTAAGACACCTTAATGCCAGCTCTGAAGCGCTTATGTGCCACATTTGTAAATTTCTCCGCATTAAACAGTGTGTTAAGACACCTTAATGCCAGCTCTGAAGCGCTTCTGTGCCACATTTGTAAATACCTCAGCATTAAACAGTGTTAAGACACCTTAATGCCAGCTCTGAAGTGCTTATGTGCCACATTTGTAAATTTCTCCGCATTAAACAGTCTCTGTTAAGACACCTTAATGCCAGCTCTGAAGCGCTTCTGTGCCACATTTGTAAATACCTCAGCATTAAACAGTGTTAAGACACCTTAATGCCAGCTCTGAAGCGCTTATGTGCCACATTTGTAAATTTCTCCGCATTAAACAGTGTGTTAAGACACCTTAATGCCAGCTCTGAAGCGCTTCTGTGCCACATTTGTAAATACCTCAGCATTAAACAGTGTTAAGACACCTTAATGCCAGCTCTGAAGCGCTTCTGTGCCACATTTGTAAATTTCTCTGCATTAAACAGTCTGTGTTAAGACACCTAAATGCCAGCTCTGAAGTGCTTCTGTGCCACATTTGTAAATTTCTCCGCATTAAACAGTGTGTTAAGACACCTTAATGCCAGCTCGGAAGCGCTTCTGTGCCACATTTGTAAATGCCTCAGCATTAAACATAGTTAAGACACCTTAATGCCAGCTCTGAAGCGCTTCTGTGCCACATTTGTAAATGCCTCAGCATTAAACAGTGTGTTAAGACACCTTAATGCCAGCTCTGAAGCGCTTCTGTGCCACATTTGTAAATACCTCAGCATTAAACAGTGTTAAGACACCTTAATGCCAGCTCTGAAGCGCTTCTGTGCCACATTTGTATATGCCTCAGCATTAAACAGTGTTAAGACACCTTAATGCCAGCTCTGAAGTGCTTCTGTGCCACATTTGTAAATTTCTCCGCATTAAACAGTCTGTGTTAAGACACCTTAATGCCAGCTCTGAAGCGCTTCTGTGCCACATTTGTAAATGCCTCAGCATTAAACAGTGTTAAGACACCTAAATGCCAGCTCTGAAGTGCTTCTGTGCCACATTTGTAAATGCCTCAGCATTAAACTGTGTTAAGACACCTTAATGCCAGCTCTGAAGCGCTTCTGTGCCACATTTGTAAATACCTCAGCATTAAACAGTGTTAAGACACCTTAATGCCAGCTCTGAAGTGTTTCTGTGCCACATTTGTAAATTTCTCCGCATTAAACAGTGTGTTAAGACACCTTAATGCCAGCTCTGAAGTGCTTCTGTGCCACATTTGCAATAATAATTTGGCATAATAATAATACCGTTTTGTTTATATACTCATTCTTGCCATTATGTGATTTCCAAAGTACCACAAATTTCTGCAGTGAAATAGTTATTGCGAAGTGTTTTCAATGTCTGTTTCTCCGTCAGCTACATCTACTGGGCCGACTGGAACAGGGACTCCCCCAAAATTGAGATGGCTTACATGGACGGCACAAATCGGAGGGTCCTGGCCAAGGATGACTTGGGCCTCCCCAACGGTTTAACTTACGACCCTCAGACATCTCTGCTGTGCTGGGCGGATGCCGGTATGGCTCTAGTTCAGACCTCACGCTGAGAAACATTCACTAGTGCAATAAAGTCACAGCAGTTTGAGCCTCTTGGCGGAAAAACAACTTATTTTGATCACTTGTTTAGCTTATTAAAGCCACAAGCTCCATAAAATGCTTTGCTTGGTTGAAACCTTTGTATTGATGGTGATGTTTGGTGTTTTTGATGCAGGTACACATAAAGTGGAGTGCATGAATCCGCAGCAGGGCAGTCGGACGCAGCTTATGGAGGGAATTCAGTATCCCTTCGGAATGACTACTGACGGAAGGAACCTCTACTACACTGACTGGACGAGGTGAACCTTCCCTTTAACAGAATTACGCTTTAATGAGAAGTTAACTGAAATCAAGTGCTTTCAACAAATAGTTACATCGTTGCATCATAGCCCTCTCCCACTGGCGTTCAGTCGTTTAACCTGCCTACAAATACATTACCACATATAAAACCGTCATTTACAGACAAAAGGCCCTATTTTAACGTCATTTTTCATCAGTTTAATGCATTCTTGCTGAATTAAAGTATTAATTTCTCAAAAACAACTTACTGACCCCAAACCTTTGAATGGTAGTTTATTATAAGAGAATAACAGGAATAATGCGAGCTTCTGGGTCCAAAATTTGTGCAGAAAATCATCAGATTTAATTTGATCATGTGTCTGTTTGCCAGCACAGATTCCCTCAACAGCAGCAGGTACAGATTTGGCACTTTAACCCTGGATGTGTTTGCTATGCAGAGGCACTGAGGTCAGGTCAAGAGGCCTGTTTCAAGGCCTGTGGCAGCTGTGTACAATTTCACAGCCTGTCCAGTGGCCTCTCTCTGATCTTCCTACAGCCTTTTGCTCTCTGTTAGTGACAGTCACAATAGAGCATATTATAGTAATTAAGAATAATGAGCAGTGCAAAAACAACTTGTTACAGCAGTGAGGATTTGGGAGGAAAATGTGCTTCATTTTCATGAAATGATGCAAAACAGTCTTAATTGTTCTTAATGCAAAATGCACTTGCGTCTTTAAAGTTTGGTTAAGATTATTTTTTTATGTTTTGAAAGAAGTCTCTTCTGCTCACAAAGGCTGCATTTATTTGATAAAAATACAGTAAAAAATGTGAAATATTATTACAATTTAAAATAGCTGTCTTCTATGTGAATATATAGTAAACTGTAATTTATTCCTGTGATCAAAGCTGAATTTTCAGCATCATTACTCCAGTCTTCAGTGTCACATGATCCTTCAGAAATCATTCTAATATGATTATTTGCTGCTCAAGAAACATTTATGATTATTGTCAATGTCTGCATAATATTTTTGTGGAAACCAGGATACCATTCAAAAGTTTGGGGTAAGTAAGATTTTAAAAATGAACAAAAACGTCCTTTTATTCATCAAGGATGCATTAAATTGATCAAAAGTGACATTAAAGACATTATAATGTATAATAAATACATATAATATAAAGACATATAAATGCTGTTCTTTTGAACTTTCTATTCATCAAAGATTAAACAAAAATATTAAGCAGCAAAAACGGTTTTCAACAATGATAATTATAAGACCCATTATTAATAATTGAGCACCAAAAATAATTAAAGGATCACGTGACATTGAAGACTGGAGTAATGATGCTGAAAATTCAGCTTTGATCACAGGAATAAATTACATTTTACTAAATATTCACATAGAAAATGATTTTAACTGTATTTCTGATCAAATAAATGCAGCCTTGGTGTGCAGAAGAGACTTAAATAATAATCCTTATTATTCATATATACTGTACATTCATATGTATCATAAACATAAAGAGTTTTTCCTGATGGTTGTGTGTGTTTGTGTTGGATCAGGGGTGCTATAGTCGTGGTGGATCGCCACTCTAGAAGAGAGGTCGATGAGTTCCAGCCTCAGAAACAAACACGTCTGTACGGGATCACCACTGCACACGCCCACTGCCCCTCTGGTATGGTTTCTCTTTCTCATGTGTTTCAGTTCTTAGGGCCCGTTCACACCAAGAACTATAACTATAAAGATAACTATATTATCATCCACACCAGCGGACGATATCATTCTGTTTATTACACCTGACAGGTGAAGTGAATAACACTGATTATCTCTTCATCACAGCACTTGTTAGTGGGTGGGATATATTAGGCAGCAAGTGAACATTTTGTCCTCAAAGTTGATGTGTTAGAAGCAGGAAAAATGGGCAAGCGTAAGGATTTGAGCAAGTTTGACAAGGACCAGATTGTGATGACTAGACGACTGGGTCAGAGCATCTCCAAAACTGCACTCTTGAGGGGTGTTCCCGGTCTGCAGTGGTCAGTATCTATCAAAAGTGGTCCAAGGAAGGAACAGTGGTGAACCAGACACAGGGTCATGGGCGGCCAAGGCTCATTGATGCACGTGGGGAGCGAAGGCTGGCCCGTGTGGTCCGATCCAACAGACGAGCTACTGTAGCTCAAATTGCTCAAGAAGTTAATGCTGGTTCTGATAGAAAGGTGTCAGAATACACAGTGCATCACAGTTTGTTGCGAATGGAGCTGCATAGCTGCAGACCAGTCAGGGTGCCCGTGCTGACCCCTGTCCACCGCCGAAAGAGCCAACAGTGGACACGTGAGCGTCAGAACTGGACCACGGAGCAATGGAAGAAGGTGGCCTGGTCTGATGAATCACATTTTCTTTTACATCACGTGGATGGCCGGGTGCGTGTGTGTCGCTTACCTGAGGAACACATGGCACCAGGATGCACTATGGGAAGAAGGCAAGCCGGCGGGGGCAGTGTGATGCTTTGGGCAATGTTATGGGAAACCTTGAGTCCTGCCATCCATGTGGATGTTACTTTGACACGTACCACCTACCTAAGCATTGTTGCAGACCATGTACACCCTTTCATGGTGGCTGTGGCCTCTTTCAGCAGGATAATGCTCCTGCCACAAAGCAAAAATGGTTCAGGAATGGTTTGAGGAGCACAACAACGAGTTTGAGGTGTTGACTTGGCCTCCAAATTCCCCAGATCTCAATCCAATGGAGCATCTGTGGGATGTGCTGAACAAACTAGTCAGATCCATGGAGGCTCCACCTCACAACTTACAGGACTTAAAGGATCTGCTGCTAACATCTTGGTGTCAGATACCACAGCACACCTTCAGGGGTCTAGAGGAGTCCATGCCTCGACGGGTCAGGGCTGTTTTGGCAGCAAAAGGGGGACCAACACAATATTAGGAAGGTGGTCGTAATGTTATGCCTGATCGGTGTATACGTATATATGGTTTATTAATGTAACCAATCAGATGGTATTTAGGTGTTTGAGGCTATTTTTATATGAAACAGGTGTTGCATTTCATATATTAATCTGAACCCTTAAAACAAAGGTTTAAATTATCGTAATTTGTACCATTAATGCAGCTAATGTGAGATGGTCAATGTTCCCCATCAGGTCAAAACTACTGCTCGACCAATAACGGAGGCTGCACTCACTTGTGTCTGGCGACACCTGCTGGCCGCTCATGCAGATGTCCAGACAATGCTGTAGGACTGGGCTGTGTGGAACGGGAAGGCAGGAACTGAAGATTCAGAGAAATGTGAGCAATTACATGGCAGTTCCTTCACGACCGTTCATCTGAACAGTTCTACTTATTGTTGTGAAGCTTCATGATCAACTGAAAGATGCAATAAAGCCACACTCTCTATTAAAGATTATGAAATGCATTTGTGCCTTAAATATGCTCATGGTGCTTTAAAGAGCAATTAAATGCTAATGAGGTCATTGTGAATATCTCTTTTTAAACAGCAGAGTATCCTTTCTAAGAGGTAAAGAAATTAAACAATTGTGAAATAACCTGACATAAATAAATGTTTACACATACAACTTTGCAATAAAATCATATTTTGTTTATTTAGCCTTGTCGTATTTTAATATATTGTTCGAGTGCTTGTTTTCTCTGTTTTTCTATGTTCCAAACTCTCATGCTGGGATAATGAATCTCAGAAGGGAACACAGGTAAATAAAGCACTTGTGCTCAGGAATAACCACCAGATGGCAACAGCAGCCTTAAAATCAGCCGAAAATGTTGTCCTTCCCTTAGCAAACCATTAGATTGTCTGGTTATTCTTTTCTCTTCTCTTTGACTGTTCACATCATTAATCACATCATAATATTCTTTGATTTATGTACTTATTATTATTATTATTTTACATTTAACAATTGTGTTATCAAGTGTTGTCACCACTGAAAAATTTCAGCTGATTTCAGTATGATAACTGGAAATGTAATATATTTCAGGTAAATTAATAGAAATGATCAAATATGGACACCATTTTTTTTTTCTCAAACAGCCTTTCTGTCATGATCATGGAATTAATAATGTAAAGTCTGATAAATAAAAACATTTTGAGATGGAAAAATTAATAGTGATGCATTTAAATTTGTACAAACATATGATTAAATACATGCATAATATGTTATGGATAGTTAAAATGTGTTTTATAATATAAGGGAAAATTCTAATAATTGCTAAAAGTTGAAACAAACTTAATTTTTAAACAATCAGAAATGCAACAATAATAAACAAGAATAAAATATGAATACGATTGATGTGCTATTGAATATTAGTTAGATCAGGATGAAATATGAGTAATTTATGGTAGTACTTTGACGTTTAATGCATGAAGAAGACACTTAAATAATAATTTAATAATCAGAAACCTCTTTTTTCTGTAGTATTGAAAGAATTAGAAAATTATATGGTTTCTATTAAGGACAGTACAAACAAAAAAGCTGTTAAAATTTTGTGAAATATCAAAACCTTTTATTGTTTATTTGGTTTATTTAGTTTTGTTTTTATTTACTTCATCATTTGGCTGATATTGTATTTTATATTTTTGTATCTTTAACCCTGGCATTTTTTTCTGTTTCTATTTTGTAATTGTTGTTCAAGCATGAATAAATAAATAAATTAAAAAACAAAAAAGCACTTAAATAATGAATGAATCTGTACAAAAGAATGGTGAACAGTCATGGAACAGTGGCCTCAAATCTGATCAGAGATCAGACTTAAAATCCGTTTAAATATAATTTACTGCTTCGGGCTTTAAAAACAGTCCCGCAAACATCCTCTTATTCCCACAATAAAGAGGAAAATAAAAACGAACATTATTCTTTACTGTGACTGGAGCTCCCGGGGCCGCTGCGCAGTGGCGTCATCACGTCAGCCCCGCCCACAGCGGGAACAAGAGCGTAAGCACCTAAGCCCCGCCCTTACAGGGGGGACACGATTGGCGTCATCAGAATGACTGGTGAGAGGGAGCGTCCGCAGAGGCCGCGGATTTGATTGACAGGAGAATAGCGTCTATTCAACCAATGACTACTTAGGATTCTGTTTTGTGGGCGTTATTTCCTGTACTGTTTTGCATGTCATTTTTTGTCTTCTAAATTGCTTGTGTATATGTTAGAAGGAAGACCGGAGAAGAGGTACGTAAATTGTAATTATATTTAACTGTACATGTCTTAACCGTTACGTTTAGATTAACAACATGTCTACAGTGATTAAAATGGCTGGTTGGCATTGTGCAACCTCATATTAGACAGAAGTAAATCAATGAGTGTTAGCCTAAGCTGTGCTGCGGGATATTCTGCGTCTGTTGATGCGTGAAATGATTCAGATACACGCAAACGTGAGTTCCTGTCTGCAGGAACGAACCATGGAATCTTTAGTTGTTCATTTTTTACTGGTTAATTCACGCTAATGTTGACACCGAAGCTAATATAAGTCTCAACTTGTATTCAACGGGAAGCAGTGCACTAATATTACTGCTTAATTGGTCTGCTTGCACTGTAACTTGACAGCAACTGTCAGCTAGATGGAATAAACTGACAGGAATACTTTTGCCAACTGTAATTTGCAGATGAATGGTGCAGTGCAGAGCCCAATTCGCGCCAGCCGCACATTCAAAAGTTGTATTTCATCTCTGTAGGCAGTAACGGATTTAACGGACTTTACATCTCTTAATCCGGAGGGAACCCTAATGAAATGATGCGGCGTTCCCGCGCATGCAGTTCAAATTTAACCGCTGGATTTTAAGCTTCTGTCAGCTGCTGTGGATGAACCGGAGCCGGAGTCGGTCAGCTGGACATGGCCAGCTCACACCTGGCTGATCTGTCCCAGGCCTGGGAGAACTACATGGACTGCCGTGCACAGGGCGCAGATCTGCAGGTAAGCGCTAGTTACTAAGTAGACGAGGAACGGTGTTCATGATAAACTTTGTATGTGGGCTTGTAAAAGATTTGCTGGAAAGCTGGGAAAAAAGCATTGAAGTTTAAACAGAGATGTGAAAGCACTAGACAAATTTCCAGTGGAATTTTTTATACTTGAATTAGTTTTTTTTTTTTTTTTGGAAAGCGACCATCTATCCATTTTAAAGAAGGACTATGATGGTACTGCCTCGTTCCATACCGTACGATATATCGTAAGAACTCGATATACCGTCCAGCCCTACTCTGACGGGGTTCCAACGATATTGTTTCTCTGTGCCATTATCGTTATAGTTGTGGTGTGGACTCTGATATTCTTTTATATTTTGAATTATTTTTATAACTTTATCGCTATCATTATAGTTATCGTTATCACACTTTAGATGCCACAAACATCATTTAAACTAACTATAGTACTATTTATTTGAATTATTCTAAAAAAAAATTTTGATTCATTATGCTCCGAAGCTTCCTGAAGCAGTGTTTTGAAATCGGCCATCACTAAATAATTCGTTATTTTGTTTTTTTTGGCGCACCAAAAATATTCTCGTCGCATTATAATATTAATATTGAACCACTGTACTCACATGAACTGATTTAAATACGTTTTTAGTACTTTTATGGATCTTGAGAGAGGAAATGTCATTACTCCCTATGTAGGCCTCACGGAGCCATCGGATTTAAACAAAAATATCTCAATTTGCGTTCCGAAGATTAATGAAGGTCTTACGGGTGTAGAACGGCATGAGCGTGAGTAATATATGACAGAATTTTCATTTTTGGGTGAACTAACCCTTTAAGTACTCACCCTCATGTCGTTCCACACCCGTAAAACCTTCGTTCATCTTCGGAACGCAAATTAAGATATTTTTGATGAAATCCGAGAGGTATATGACTCGTCCATAGACAGCAATATAATTAACACTTTCAAGGTCCAGAAAGGTACTAAAGACATCGTTAAAACTGTCGACTAAAATAACGACTTTATTCAACAATATCTTTTCTTCTGTGTCATTCTCATACGTTGTTTACGTTCAGCGTTTCCAGGTTCTACGTCAGAATGGCGACTCATTATTGGCCGGCTCCTGCGTCAGCATCACACGCATGCGTCGTGCTGCTCACATGATCAAAGCTGATTGGCTAGTACCGAGCCGGCATTCGGACGTAAACACGAAAGCCTTCACTGTGCTTACTGCATCACCTGCGTAAGGATAATGACAGGGGACAGAAGAGATTGTTGAATAAAGTCGTTATTTTTGTGCACAAAAAGTATTTTCGTCACTTCATAAAATTAATGTTGAACCACTGCAGTCACGTCGACTGTTTTAACGATGTCTTTAGTACCTTTCTGGACCTTGAAAGTGTTGATTATATTGCTGTCTATGGACAAGTCAAAAGCAGAAGCTTTTATCCAAAGAAACTTACAAGAGAGTGAAAAAACCCATGGTACTACAATGGTTTGGTGTATATTTGTTGGTGCCGTCATAAGCTTTTTAACATCACACAGCAAGAAACAATTTGCAGAAAACATGTAGATATAAATACTTCCATAATAACTTCCAATACTTGCAGAGATATCCTTCTTAATCATATTTGCCGTATGCGTATCTGTTGACAGCAGCTGTCATGGAGCGACGGCCAGGCCTATATCAGATTATGTTGACTGTTGGTTTGATTCTCCTTGTACTTTGCTAGTCTGGCTGTGAATTTGTGTGGTTTTTATCATAAGATGCCCAAGCAATGATCAGACTAGACAGTCTGAGTGACATCAGTGCATTTAGACTGCTTTTATATAATTCGTTTTGCATTCTAAAACGCGGCCATATTGACCCGTCAAAACCCCTCTGGGTGTTTGGGTGGAGTAGATTAAGTGGTTAAAAGCCTGTTGGCCTAATGCACTTTGTGTTAACTGGCTTATTTAGCTTTTTGAGATTGAACTGTGGCGGTGTTTCCTTACTGAACCCTGAACTTCAACATGAGGCATCCGAGGATGAGTTATGTTCTGATGGTGGTTTTTGGTTATTGGTCAGTGATAGAGCCTGCCAGATAAAGTCTGTATTCTTAAGAACTAGTTTGAGGTTTAAAGTGTGTAATTTCTGCAATCTACCGTTAGTCAGACAAACAGATAGTCCTGCCCAACACTTTTTGTGCTTCATCAGGCTGTAGGCCACTGTACAGGGTCTTCTTGTATTGATATTGATGTAAGCGTGTGGGTGTGTTTCTGTTTACGTGTGTTTGTGGTTGTGCTCTTTACACTTCAGTTTCCTGCTGTATGGTTTCACCAGATGACAGTTCTTGTCAAGGCTAAACGCTGACGCCGTACGACTAGTAAACATTGTGTGAAAACTGTGTCTCTCTTATGGAAGCTAGTTTCCACCACGGGGGGAAAAAAAAAATGTAAAAGATAATTGCGACTTTTTAATCTCACAATTCTGACTTTTTTTCTCCCAGTTGTGTGAAAACATGCATTTTAGTCTGGGATAGCCAGTAGGGCAATGGGATAGCGTGTGGTTAGAGTAACACATCCAGTTAACGGATGAACTTCAGCGTTCAGTTTAACCCAAACATTTTACCAACCACATCTTCACTGCACACTCAACATAGTTCACATCTAAAGGCTTGATCACACCAAGAACGATAAAGAGACAACATTTCAGTTTTTCTTTAAATCATTTAAGGTTTGCGTGAGATGTTTTTAAGATCAGATTTGATAAGGGGATGTTGTTCACTGACAGGATGCTTGCCGGTCTCACTTCTTGTTGCTTTTCGTGTCTAGTAGTGATTAGTTTTTACACTTCAGGAGAGTTTTTTTCAGATTTGTTCTCTACACACTGAATTGATTGATTGTGGGTAAGTTAGTCATTTAAAATGTTTCATTCTCATTTGTGGTGGTGCAACGGTTTCATGTGAACATCTAATGTTCCTGATGAAATAGAAGTTGTGATTACTTGAGATAGTTGTATTCTCTTGTAGCAAGCGCAGATGCAGTTGCTGAGTTTGTCGAGCTGTGATTGAGAAGTCTCTGGTAGTTTAATCAGGTTTCCCTGTGAGGTCTGTCCATCAGTCGTAACAAATGAAATCAAGATACGTTCTTCCCGTTGAGTTTTAAACGGTTCAACCAAAAATGAAAGTTCAGGACTCCAGACTAACATTTGAGAGCAGTGGCGCTAAGTGCTACAGAAGAAACCAACACCTGATTTGATGGCGATGTTTTTTCTTTTTTTTAATCATAAAAGTAATTTAATAATTTTTAATTATAAGTGCAGTTACTAATCATATTACGTTTATTTATTGGAAATTTAACAGTAAAGTACTGAGCTTGAATTTAGATGTAGATAAAATTAACTTTTATTGACAACAGTAACATGCAAAAACATTTTTATAGGAAAAATGTAAATATTCTACTTTTATTAAATGTACCATACTTAACTAATCTCAGCCTCAGACAAACGTTTGGCTGAACGTCTGATGCATATGGCACACTTAACTGGAAACACTTCAGGAGTTTCGAAGTCGTCATCTGATAGGTTTTTTTTTTTTTTGGACTCCATTTTAATGGTTAAATTAAATTTTAGTAATCAAAAAGCATGTCTAATTAATTGAAATAATGAATCTTGTCCAATTTACCAACAATTTATTAAAAGTTTAACAAAAAATTAACATTTTTTTAGGCCCTATGATATTGTTTTATTCTTTCCCCTTAAATTCTGTTTTATTTTTTACCAAATTCTGTTTTCTGTTTTAACTTTTCTGGATTCCATTTTAATGGTTTTAATTACATTTTAATAATCAAAAAGCATGTCTAATTAATTGAATTCTTAAAAACAACAAAATTTATTTATAATCATTATTTATAATTTATTTATAATCAAATGAACGCATACCATTTAATTTATCTTTTAATCTGAAATTAAACTTTTTTTTTTGTCAAACAATGTGCTGCACAACAGAGCTTTACTGTTAAAATTAAAACATGAATGAAAAACTGAGATTATTCCTTAAAAATATAGTTTTAATCATTTATTATTAAATTAATTTATCTAAATTCTACTGTACAACACTAATATGTTTCTGTCAAGTTAAATCGAACTTTTATTTTGACGGGTTGCTGAGAGCTTTGAGTTTCTCTGTATTTATGACGATAGTTTTTCAAATGAAACCGCACTTAATTCATTTCACACAGATATGCAGGATTCATATTTAAATAGTCTATTTGCGGTTTAATATTCACGGACACTAGTCTATATCGCTATTGTACTGTGTACTGACCTTCTTTTTATTCATTCAGTCATTAAAAATTTGACAAATTTCGTGACATTCCGCGTTATATACTAAATTCCGTGTTTATGACTGGATTCCGCGATTCCATCCTTTTTTTCTGCATCGCGGAAATCATAGGGCCCTAAGGATGTCCGGGGGTAAAGACTGGAAGGGATACAGCTACGGCCACTGGACATGCGCACATCAATATTGCGTCATTTAATATTTATTTATTTTATTTAATAACTGTATGTATTGTAAGGGTAGGTTTAGGGTTGGGGGTAGGTGTAGATGTTAATAAGACACAATTTGATAAGTAGCAAATTTAATTTACTGTTATTTATCCTGAGATTTTGCATCACTTCCGGCCGTAGCTGTATCCCTTCTAGACACAACCGAATGCTGTCGTGTTTACAAGCACTTACCAGGATCAAATAAACGCTGGATTTTCGAAAGTATGTGAAGTTCGCGGTTCCATTGTTGCAGTAAACTTGCACAACGCTCTTTAATTAATAATTTATAGATGCATGTCGGTCTGTTATTGCAGGGACATTGACTTTTTCACGCCCCTAAACATGACGTGGAACAAAACAAACTGTGATTGGTTGCGTTACATGTCAGTCAAACGTCCTCTTGGGCGGTCCTTGGCCAATGAAAGCTGAGATGGAGTCCAGACCTTCTGCCGTCAGTCTGAAGGTCTGGCTACGCGAGACTAATACTGAACTGACCGACAGCTTCAGTGATCATAAAAGGAGCACTCTTTACTTGCTTTGTGTAATTCAGTCACAGTCTGAAGAAGTTTTTGTTTGCTTATAAGTGTAGTTTTCCTTCATCTTTAAACTTTTAGTTTTACAAATCACATAAAAAATAAAATAAAAAAAAATTGGATAATATTTAGAGCTTTTAACTGCTGGAAAAAGTGTGAAGTCCTTAAAGTGCTTGAATTTCACTCTCAAAAGTTTGCATAAACCCTAAAATTAATAATGTAAAAGCATTCAAGTATTTCTGCCACAATACTATGGTTTCAGTAAGCGTTACTACATTAAATCCATGGTGATTTGTGGACTGGGAGCCTTAACTTGTTCGTTCCTGGCACAGTGTTTCTCCTGGTTTCCACGTCAGTGCTATTTGATCTGATATCTGTGGTCTAAAGCAGAGAATTCAGCGCTGAAATGACTAATTTGAATGCTTCCCACTAGATCTCGCAGTGATGTTATTAATTTTACAGCGAATTCAAGCAGTTTCTCACTGGATCTCCCAGCGGTGTGTAGTAAGCAGTGTCACGTGATCAAGATCGGCATGGGCTGAGCTCTCGGTTTGTTGTCTATTATTGCTTAATGCTGATAAACGGTCCGCATTACACAGCTCAAACGAGTAGCGTTGTTTCGTTTTGTTTAGTTTGCCGTTTGATGTTTTTCATATGAAACAGAAATGGCAGCTCTTGTCAGTTGTGCATTGTGGTGGTCGCACCAATGCGGCCTCTAACAAAATTTAGTCGCACTAGCAAAAAAAAAAAAAAGGTCGCAAAATGCTACCATTTAGTCACAGTCTGGAGCCCTGTCACCCTTATGTTGTTGCAAAAAGTGATTTTAGGACACACAAAATGATCCAGATTGGAATGAATGGGTGGAGATTACAGGGATAATCTGATATTCTGACTGACCAATACTTTAAATCTTTTAATTTGGTAACATTTGTTAACATGACTTTTGGGAAGTTCACATGTCCTGTGGTGTGACCGGCAGGGAATCTCCACCAGCATCTCGGTTCATCAGAGTTAATCAGAAACATGAGTTCTTAATATTTGCATCAACTGATCGATCTCATCAGCTGTTTCTCTGAAACAGCACCGGTCAAATGTTCAGACACAGCGCCAAAGGTTTTAAGGCTGTGACTTGAGAGAATCATAAATTCAGTTTTTCTCAACCTGGTAGTGCATCTCTGATGCAGCTGTATTGCTCTGCTCATGTTTTAAATCAAACATCTGCAGAGCTAAATATGTGAGTGCATTCTTAAAAGTGCTTCAGAAATCTGCCACAGGCATTTCTAAATCACATTTAGGCAATCATTTTGGTCACTGTGTTTCTGCTTTTGTAAACTCTAAACGTCTATCCTCTACGCCGACGCCACCCTTACTGCCAGATAGCACATTTTGCTTAGTGGACTAGTTAATTGACTCAATGCTTGAATAATTAATCTCTCTCTGGTGAGTCACGTTTCTACTGCTGTCTTACTGGTTGTGATGTAATAGATGCACGTTGCAACTGTTGTACGATTACTCATTTTTACTAGTCAACTAGCTGTCTAGAAAAGTCCGTTGCTTGTTGGTGGCTCAATGTTTACCTTATATACTAGTGGTTCAACGGATCACAAAACTCACGGTTCGGATCATATCACGGTTATTATCGGATCATTTTTCGGATCAGCACAAAAAAAAATAAATAAATTTGGGGGTGGGGGGTAACTTTGCATTTATTACTTAGCCCACTTTAACTACTCTGATACCACAGCAGAAACTACTAGCTTAACTAATACATTATTAAAGGCAAGTGAACAGACTGTAAAAAGAACAAATACTGTACGCTAATTACAAGAATAGATGAATACAACATAAAGTTACAAATAAATATAAGGTCTAACTGTAGTATTAATTTTTGTGTACAGAAATGTTATAATTAAATGTAAAATGACACTGTTCACTGTATAAATGTAATATAGATTAATCTTTGTTAAAGCTGTGTTTTGTTGTTTGATTTACATAACAGACAACAGCTGGTATTTATAGGTTGCTGTCACTTTAAGAGTAAGACCCCATGCATGCACACATCTGATAGATACACATCCAAATTCTCACCTCGTTCACTTAAGACATAACCGAATGTGTTTAAGAGAATACTTGCCGAGAGGGGTATTTTGACTGACATAATGCGTGTCCGTCCAAGTGCATTGAGGACGCAAAAGAGAAATCAATTTGGAGTTTGCAAGCTATCTGAAGCGTGCCTCTCTCTCTGTGTGCGCGCGAGCCTTGTATGTATGTGTGTCTGTGTGCACCGATAACAGCGTGGCGTGCAATACCGAATTAAATCTCTTTTGCCTCTTCTAGCGCTGGAATGGTTTTATATCTATTTAATGTGTAAACTAGCAAGACAAAACACGTGCAAATGATAACCTTTCACTCTATTGCAGTTAAACTTGCAACTGATCCGCGAATCACATGCGTCCCGAACCGTAGGGCTTGGTCCGTACGGATCACGGATCAACAACGATCCGTTTAACCACTATTATATACTCTTATAAAATAGTGTTCTTTATTGGTATTGATGGTTCCATGAAGAAACTATAACGTCCATGAAACCTTTCCATTGCGCTTAAAGGCACAATATGTACAATTTTTGGATTAAAATGTCCAAAAAAACACTAGATCAATGTTATATTTTGTTGACTTATGTACTTGCATTATTCCAAATGTTTCCAAGAATGTTTAAATCTGGAGAAATAAGCAATTTTAACCAGGACACGGGCCATGTCTGTGCGTCTCCTATTAATGACATCATACGCGCGTTACCCTTGGTTTTATTTTGTAGAAACCATGGAAACACCAAAGACGCTTTAATATATGATGTGTTTTATTAGACAGGTGAGCAACTGTTTGGATACATACATCGACAGAAAACTAATCATGTTACATAGCTCAACACAGTAAGTCTTATTGTTTAAATCTCGTTTTCTTGATTTACCGTGAGTACCATGTTTTACCATGCCTAATATCGATCTAGCTTACTGCAGTGTGCAACAAGTGTCTCAAAGTAGCCGCCGAGCGAACGCAGAGTACCGTTATAACAACTTTCAACACACAAATGTATCTAACATGATAAAACAGTGCTGTGTTACCACACATACGCTTGACCTGAATGAAGCGGAAGCGGCGACTGTGTCATAATAAAAGTCCTGCTGCTCTCGAGCCGTGTGTCGCACTCGTCTCACATCAGCAATCGCTCCAGCGGCCTCGTTCTGCTCCACACCCTGCTTCATACTACAGTGATGTTAATAAATCTTTAATACAGTAGCTCATCCATGAACATGATTTCTGCCCGAATCTCGTCGAATTCTTTTCCACAGGCTGTAGATGTGAACACCTCCCATGATTCCACGAAATCAAGGTATCAAGCTACACCTTTGTTTTGAATAAGTGACCTCTAGCGGCAAAATGTTCATAGTGTGCCTTTAATAATGGAATAAAGGTTCTTTAGGTTTTTAAAATGTTCTTTACACTAAGAAAAAATGGTTCTGCTGGCATTGCTGTGGAAGATTTTATATAATATAAGTTTTTTTTTTTCTGTGTGTCCAGCTTCAGCGGCCTTTGCTGGTAACTTGATTAGTTTCTACACTCCAAATGAACTCAGGTCAATTCAAATGTCTACATCATCAGCAGGTTTTTGAACACAAATTCGAGTTCACTTTATTTTAATGTATAGTTGCAAATATATTTGGCCATTACAAGATTGCTATATAAGGTAATGTCACATAACCTCACTTGTGGTCAGACTCAGAAGAACCGATTGCAATACGCTGTGCCACACTGTTTATACTGTACCCTCAACCCTTCCATGTAAACGTGCATGTACTTGTCTGTTAGACAGGCATCTGAGTTGTTCTTACTTCTGCATTTTACCATCCTGGTTCCTGGAGTAATGTAGAACTCAAAATTCTCCTCATGAAGCTCATCGTAAAAGCAAAGACCAAATTAGATCAGTCACAATTATGACCGGAAAAAACATTACACAACGGTCATATTCTGTTGGAACGAGGTCATACGGCAAACTAGCTGTCACCATCACGCGGCACAAATGAACTGGATTTAGAAATGTATCGACCTTGAGAAGTAGATCCCCTTCAAAAGGACAATTTAGCCAACTTTACAGATCACTGAATACTGTACTGGGGTGGGGGAGATTTTTAACATTAAAGTAATTTAATCATAGCATTACTATTGTTTTGAATTAGTAAGTGTAGTTACTAGTAATATTACGTTTATTTCTTGGGAATGCACATTTAACAGTTAACAGTTGAAATGCAGATAAAATTAACTCTTATTAACAACAGTAACATGAAAAAACCCTAATTTTTATAGGGGAAAATGTAAATATTCTACTCTTATTTAGTATCATACTGAAATGACTGACAGTTTCAGTGATTATAAAAGGAGCGCTCTTTACTTGCTGTCTGTGTAATTCAGTCGCAGTTTGAAGAAAAGTTGTTTTTCATGACACTTTGTGACTTTTCATATTTTATTTTATAATAGTAATTTCATAATGTCTAAATATAAATTCAAAAGTGTGTGGAAAAACGTGTGAAAAAGTATATATTAGGGAGTGGAAATGTCTAATAAGCCAATAAGTGCTCCTCTGCTGCCATCTACTGGTTATAGTGGTAATTTCATATGTTTTTCATTTTAAATAGCCTAAAAGTGTTTGTTTGCCACCAAGTGTCTTCCTGCATCTTGAAACTTTTAGTTTTATAAATGTTGACAATTACGGAGCCCCGCACATGACATGCAAGAAAAAAAATTAAATCGTGCGCACGATTTACTAATCCGTTCCCTCGATTTAGCCTACTATTTTTTTCCTGCATGTCATGTCTGGGTCTCTGTAGACAATCTTTAAAGAATGAACAAATAAAGTTTTGGTCATCACATTAAATATAACATTTGAATTAGATAATATTTAGAGCTTTTAAGTGCTGGAAAAAGTTGAGTGAAGCACTTGAAAGTCCTTGAAAAGTGCTTGAATTTCATTCTCAATTTAATCTTATTTTCGCCACAATACCATGGTTACAATTAGCGTTAAGGCCCGTTCACACTAAAAATGATAACTAATAAAGATAACAATAAAGTTCTAAAAATCATTCTAAATATAAAAGAATAGCACTGTCCACACCACAGCTATAATGGTAATGATATAGAGAAACGATGTTGTTGGTATCATTTTTAGAAAGATATTTTTTTTTAGCTATTGAACAATAAAACACTGACAGCCAATCGAAATCCATTATAATTTTAGGGCTCGAGTATTTAAAATGGCAGACGACATTGCGGAGAAGTTAATCGCAGAGGTCCAGAAAAAGCCACCACTGTTTGACAAGTCAAACCCCCTTTTTTCAAGGATACTTTAAAGAAAATAGATATATGGAAAACATATATAACGATATATGCCAGGCTAGCAAACAGTGTAACATAAAATTACCTCAGATATCCAGCGCTAGTTTCGATGACATTGTCTTGCTTCCTTTGAAGTTGCAGTGAAAAAGACTAGGCATTGTTTTTGTTCCACTATATTGACTTCGTCAGCTAAATTCACTGTTAGATTAGATCAATTACACTTGCTATTCACTCGAAACATAGCATGCTGAGGACAACTGCTGGTCAAAGCAGTACAAATACAACAAGAACAGCAAAAACATGTTGTACACACTTTGAAACCACAGCGTGTGAGTTTAGAATAAACAGACCGTTATCGTTCGTTGGTGTGGATGCAAATATAGTTATCATTATAGTTATCTTATATAATTCACTTGGTGTGAACGGGCCTTTACACATTAAATCCTTTGAGAATGTTGGTGATTTGTGGACTGAAAAGCTATAACTTGTTCGTTCATGGCACAATGTTTCTCCACATCAGCGCTGTTTGATCTGATATGGTTTTAACAGAGAATTCTGCACCAGATTTTGAATGCTTCTCACTAGATTTTGCAGTGTTCTTATTAATTCTCCGGCGAATTCAAACGCTTTTCTCATTGGATCTCCCAGCGCTGTGTAGTAACAGTGTTGTATGATCGAGATTGGCCCGTGAGTACCTGTTCTGAGCTTGCACAGCGCTGTCTATTATTGGTCCATGCTGTGCAGCTCAAACACGTATTGCGGTTTCGTTCTACTTTTGTTTCATTTACCGCTTCTCCTATGCAACAGAAATGGCAGCTCTTATCTGTTGGGCAACGTGGTGGTCAGCCCAATGTGACCTCTATCAAAATTTAGTCACACCAGCAGGAAAAAAGTTTGCAAAATGCAACCATTTGGTCACAGTCTGGGGCGCTGGTTTGCATTTCACTGTTTTTATTCATTGAGGAATACTGAATCAGTTTTTGTGCAAGTGAGATGAGTAAATGCATGCTCACATTTAGTCTAGAACTACAATAACCATCATGTTTACACAGCATACACAACACCACTGCACATTGCTCTTGATTTCTCAGACAGAAGAGCTGTCAGTCAATAAATGGGAAAACAAAGTAACTTGCTTTACTTATTTGAAATAGTATCTCGGATATTTTGTTGTAAATTTAAAAGTAATGCATTACTTTACTAGTTACTTGAAAAAGTAATCTGATTACGTAACGCGGAATGTTTCTTTTGATCTAACCCTCAACATCAGATCGGTACAGTCTGAGTTAATGTACAAAACACTACAAGCAAAAAACGAGAACTGCTTTTTGGCCTCTTTGCAGTAGCAGAAGGAAAATGACACTTCTGCAAACCCACTGAACGTATTCTGCGACCGACTCAATTAAACCGTACCTACACTAACTGTGTGACTTCCTGTGCAGCATGTGTGTCTGAGCTATGGAAATGGGGTGAGAACGCGTTAATTAGATGCTGCTCAGTTTTTCTCCCAGGCTCAAGAAAACGTATGATCCACGGCAGTCTCTCGACTGATAATGAACTAGTGCTAAAATTACTCAAACCCAAAGAATGAGCTGAGAAATAAACAAATGTGCTTAAAAAATGTGATTTTGCGTTCTTGAATATCAAATGCAGTATGTGCAATGGAGCGTAGATGTGAAAATTACTGGTTACAGGTGGTGTTTTATTGAAAACGATTGAAAAACAATTAATTGAAGTAAAGCTGAAATAAAATAAAGTATGAAAATTAGATGCATTAGATAAATAGATAAATAGATAAATTAGATAAATAGAAATATTAAAAAGATAATAAAAATATAAAAGCACATGGCAAAATTACTTAAAATGAAAATATGAAAATAAAAGATAATTCTAAATATTAATAAATACTATAATAGGATATAAATAATACTAAAATAACACTGGTTGCAGGATAGCCTGACCTTCAGTTCTGGGGTGAAAAATAAAATGTATGCATCCTAAATAAAGCTGAATTACCTAATTTCACTTAATAGTAAATGCTCAACTGATTAAAAAGGTTGCTAGAAGGTGTTCGAGTTTGAAATTATGTTGTTATTTGTTTGATTTAACTTGTTTTGAATAGTTTTAAATATCACTTACATTAGTTGTGGTGGGATTATCATCTGTACAGTGATTAAAGGATTAGTTCATTATAATTTCCTGATGATTTACTCACCCCCATGTCATCCAAGATGTTTATGTCTTTCTTTCTTCAGTCGAAAAGAAATTAAGGTTTTTGAGGAAAACATTCCAGGATTTTTCTCCATATAGTGGACTTCACTGGGGTTCAACGGGTTGAAGGTCCAAATGTCAGTTTCAGTGCAGCTTCAAAGAGCTCCACACGATCCCAGACGAGGAATAAGGGTCTCATCTAGGGAAACGATCGGTTATTTTCTAAAAAAAAATAAAAATTATATACTTTTTTACCACAAATGCTCATCTTGCACTGCTCTGCTCTTTCTAATCACGTTAGAAAGGTCACGCGTGACGTAGGCGGAAGTACTGACCCAGTGAACGTGCAAAGACTAAATCAAACCGCCTTTACAAAAAAAGGTAAAACAACGATGTTGGAGGAGAAAATGAGATGGAGTTTTTCGCCCTACCGCGGTACTTCCACCTACGTCACGTGTAACCTTTCCGACATGATTACGTAATGCGTGGAGCATCGCAGAGCAGTGCAAGATGAGCATTTGTGGTTAAAAAGTATATACATTTTTTTTTTTAAGATAATGACAGATGGTTTCTCTAGATAAGACCCTTATTCCTCGTCTGGGATCATGTAGAGCTCTTTGAAGCTGCACTGAAACTGACATTTGGACCTTCAACCCATTGAACCCCAGTGAAGTCCACTATATGGAGAAAAATACTGGAATGTTTTCCTCAAAAACCTAAATTTCTTTTCGACTGAAGAAAGAAAGACATAAACGTCTTGGATGACATGGGGGTAAGTAAGTTATCAGGAAATTTTAATTCTGAAGTGAATTAATCCTTTAAAACCATGTTTTATGTTGCAGTTCCTGAAAAAGTCACCAGCAAACTAGTTTTACTAATGCCCAATTTTTGCCTAGTTTTTGCAAACCCAAACAGAAGCAAATTGGATCCATTGACATGCTTTATTTCAAAATACAACTTTACTGGCAATATGCATAAAGTGTATGCGGTAATTAAATTTGATTATTCATAATGAATCTTTGTGCTTTGATGCTTGAGAAAGTTGTTTGAGAATCTAATATAATCTAATGTGTTTGTGAAAATCTAATGTGTTTCCATTAATGTCATCACTGACATTATCGTAATCCTCTGATATCAGCGCTGCTGTTTTATTCATGTTTGGTGGAGTTCACTCGTGTGACTTTGTGACAAACAGAGCTGACAGGAAACACAACCTGTTCCTGTAAAACAGTGTTTTTTCCTCTGAGTATCCAGTGACACTGGATCAGTGTTTTTATTGAGAAATCCAGCTCTTGGGTCACATGAACTTTGGAAAATTATGTTGTGACCTGGAAAACACTGTGACTGTAAGTAAGACTGGAGAAGAACAGCAGAGTCTGAGTTATTGCCGTCACAGGCTATGCTTAGAATACTGTAGCATATTTATTTTTCAGTATGTAGTATACATGTTGTGCACCATATGTGACTTTTCTGTATGCATGTAATACATATATGACCTACTATAGGTGAAATGCAGTATCCTACAAATCAATTGATTTGACATTTCATTCAATCAGACTGCCAAAAATATATTTTTTACCCAATAAATAAAAATGCAAAACAACAGTTTTTACAACAAATTTGATCACTGCAATGTCATGTCACCTATTTCTATTAGGGCTGGGTATTGACACAATTTTCACGATTCGATTTCTATTCACATGCTTTCGATTCGATAACGATTTTGATTCAATTCGATATTGATTATTTTGGATGTAGTATATCAGTTACAGTACATGGCAAATTTTCTAGAGGAAAAAAAATCTCTCAACTAATGCTGTAAACTACACATGGGAGTCAGTTGGTACTACTTTACTATAATATTGAAGGTTAAAATTTACTTATTTATATACAAACACTTAAATTACACTCAATTATGTTTTTTTTTTATAATAAATAAAGTTTAGCATCATATTTCTACTCCAATTTGTTTTTTTTGTGTTTTTTTTTAGGTTTTTTTAAAAATATAAACATTTAAATCGTGGCTGTCATAACTGATTTATTCAAACATGCATTAAATATTGAAGAACATTATAATGAATATGTAATGGTGCATATCTATATTTATCAGAATGCTGCTTTCTAGAGTTCATTTTTCTAGCTGACTAATGAGTTTATGGTCACTGAATATGTTTTTCTGAGGTAAATGTGACGTTATGTGACATTGTTTACAAGCTGTTTTATTGACGTCTTTCCGAGGTTGAAACACTGAGTAAGCGATTACACAAGACATGATACGGATTTCGGTAAGTTGTACTGTATATTTTAACATACCTTCAGATGTTCATTCATGTTTATTTCGCGCTGTAACTGGTATTAAAGCGGAGGAGAGGATGTTCACATGCGCTCCGTGCTGCCGCTTCTCTTTAACTGAGGCGCTAAAGCGATCTGTCACGTCACATTAAACAGCGCCAAAACAGTACTTTTTTTTTGAATCTCATAATAAGATGGACGTCATTTGAAATCTGAGACTTTGCTTCATATCAAAAGTAACAAAGCACAAAGATTATTGCGATTTATTGGATGGGAGGCGCGCTACATGTTCTGTTCATTCATCAACTGAAAACAGACTTGGGATTTAAGAATCAATATCGGTTCGTAAAAATGAGAATCGATTAAAATCGAGAAATCGATATTTTTTTTACCAGCCCTAATTTCTATAGTGTTTTATACTATACAGATAGTTTCAAAGCAGCTTTACAGGGATAAACAGGAAAATAATGATTCAGTGATGCAAAGAATTAAATTCTGTTCAGTGTTTCAGTGATTCAGTGATTCAGTGATTCAGTGATGCAAAGAACTCAGTTCAGTGTTGATTCAGTTCAGTTCAATAACTGTGTAAAGTTATGGATTGAGTTCAATTATATATAATATATATATAAAGCAGCTCAATGTGAATTAAATGTGATGTGGTCATGTGATTGTTTTGATTTAAGTAAGACCTATAGACTTGTAACTGTTTGAGACTGTTTGTGTTTTGTTGTCAGTGTTGACATCATTTTCCTGCTTCTCCATAGTGATTTGTCACATGACACTCATGGCTCAGGCGATTGGTTGAAA
Source organism: Ctenopharyngodon idella (assembly GCF_019924925.1). Classification (NCBI taxonomy): domain Eukaryota; kingdom Metazoa; phylum Chordata; class Actinopteri; order Cypriniformes; family Xenocyprididae; genus Ctenopharyngodon; species Ctenopharyngodon idella. Next base: position 26,564,208 of record NC_067232.1, read on the forward strand.
GAACCTGTATGTGGAACAGAGTAACCATGAGTAAAGATGAAAGCATTACCAGTGAAAGATCCCTGTGCGCAGAAGAACTTTGTATACCATAACCTGTTTGTTCAGTCAGATTGAACCTTGATCGGATTCGCTTTCTAAATCTACAAACTACTTACAGTTACATCCTCCTTATCCTTCCTGTTTCACTGTCCTTCTGTTCATTATTTGTTTTCCTCTCTGTGTATCATCATCTTCATCTTCTGTTCGTCTCATTCCATCAGTCTCTTTCTCTCCTGTGTCCCGTGTTTCCAGCCCCTCGCTGTCCATTGAGCCCCTTACCATCATCTACAATCTGATGTTCAGATAGTGGGACCCTGATTCTCTGGTGAGTGTCTGAAGCCTGTAGAAGGTCATGACCTCTGTGACCTTCAATAACCCTGCCTTGAAACCTTTGATATTGCTAACAAGTTGTATGGAGACTAAAGTGTGTTTTAGGGCTGATTGAGTTTGACCTTTTCAAATAGGATGATGTTTCTGGGCCGTGACTCGCTATTTTGAGATATTTCAGGAGATTTTAAAGGAACCGTTTTTCTACAAATGCGTGTAGGTTACGTGCGTAAATGCTGCTCCACATGAACTGTTATCATTTACATGCGTGGAGCGTCTCAAACTCCATTTCTGCATATGCTGCGAGTTTGGGTTGCTTATAACGTTGATCTGGGAGTGTAATGTGTAACGCAAATCATTTATAAACTGCTGCCAACACAGGAGAATACATCAATATCTTTCTAAATATGCAAACTCTTTATCACGATTTCAAAATAAAAGTTTAAACCCTCGCTCTGAGTTTGCGTGTTTAGATGTCCACATATTCTTGTTCAAGAAATTGCAGTGGCTGTAGCATTTCTATTGTAAAGAAGTGGCCAAATATTACAGATTAAGTGGACATTTTAATTAAATGTTTAGCCAATATTAAACCACAATCATGGCGTGTAACAACAACAGTCACCAGGCTGTTAACGCCCTCTGAAGGCATTGGTTATAATACGTAACATACATAAGTTGATTGTTTTTATTATGTATATTACATTACATATTTTAACAGTGTTGTTCAATAAAACCATATGATTACTTGCTTATGATACTTTATTTGAACCAAATATTATTGCCTCATTGTTATTATATATGTATTTTAAGTAATTTTAAAGGCTATTGTTTACTTAGTTCTATTTGTATTACCACAAAATAATTGACAGATTATTTTATTTTATTTTATTGACCCTGACCCATAAAATGACTAGTTTTAATACCACTATTATTATTATTATTATTATTATTATATTCATTATATATTTATGGTTGAAATATAAACCGTGACAAGTTATTGACAGATTTTTTGAGATTCATCTATTTATTTTATTTATCCATTTATTCATCCAGTATTTTATTTTATTATTTTATTTTATTTTATTTTATTTTTTTATGACCCTGACCCATAAAATGACTAGTTTTATTACCACAAAATAATTGACCCATTACTCGATTACCAAAATAATCATTAGTGACAGCCCTAATTATGATTATTATTATTATTATTTTTATTATATATTTATGGTTGAAATATAAACCATAATTCTTGACAGATTTTTTTGAGATTCATCCATTTATTTTATTTTTATTTTATTTTATTTTATTTTATTTTATTTTAATGACCCTGACCCATATTGGACAAGTTTCGTGACATTCATCCATTTAGTTCAAGTAGTATGTGATTTGAGACACAGTCACAGTCATGTAGCTTTTTTAGATGAAGATGATATTGTGGGGTTGTTTGAGGTGACTGAACACTGAAACTAGGAAGTGATTTGTTTGTACAGAGCTGTTAAAACTGCTCTAGTCTGTAGGAATCCGCAAAAGGAAGGAAATTGAGACACTGCCATAAACTCAAAACATGATTTTACAGAAATTTTGATCTATGATTGATCATGTCCATTACAAAATCGCCTGAATAATGCAGAGAACAGCACATTTGAGACTGCTTGAGAATTGCTGAGGTAAATACTTTTTTTTTTTTTTAATGCACATTTTCTCATTTTTGGGTTGTGTTCCTGATTTTTATTTATTTTTTTTATTTTTTTTAAGATTAACCCTAAAGAGAGCAAAGCATGTCAGTCAGCTATTGTCGCTTGTTGTTCTTTAAAAAATTTTTGGAAGCCGGTTTTGTCCATGTCAAACGCTTTTGTAGAAGCTGTGGATTAGTGAAGGGCACTCGACTGACTCTCGCTGCAGCAGCTTCTGTGACGTGTGTGCTTGGAGTCTGACAGCTGGAGGATCAGTCAAAGCTTCCGTCGAGCCTGTGACGGCATTAACCCCCACGGTTACTAGTTAAAAAGGTCAGATGGCTGTCTGCAGATGGAAATCCTGGGAGGATCAGACATTCCTTGAGTTTAATTAATGTGTCTGCCTGTGATTTTTGATATGTATTTTATAATTTAAATAATTTATAAAATAACCCTTGACAAGTTCTTGACAGATTTTGCGAGATTCATCCATTTAGGACAGATAGTCTATGATTTGAGATGCAGCCACAGTCATGTAGTTGCACTAGCAGCTGTAGTATATTTCCCTGCGTCTGGCCTCTTACTCACTCGCTCATGTGAGTGGAAGTTGCTCCATGTAATGTGATTATTCTGTGTCTGTTCCAGTAAATGGAGGCTGGCAGGAGAAACAGAGACGTCTTTGGATTTTTTTGCATGCTCACTGGCCGAGTGAATGGAGGGGAAGGCTTTATTGATTTAAAAACTGTCCAAAGACAATGTGTGTCTCATTTTCATACATTTGTGTAGAACATATCTACAAAGGACATACAAACCCGATTCCAAAAAAGTTGGGACACTGTACAAATTGTGAATAAAAAAGGAATGCAATAATTTACAAATCTCATAAACTTATATTTTATTCACAATAGAATATAGATAACATATCAAATGTTGAAAGTGAGACATTTTGAAATGTCATGCCAAATATTGGCTCATTTTGGATTTCATGAGAGCTACACATTCCAAAAAAGTTGGGACAGGTAGCAATAAGAAGCTGGAAAAGTTAAATGTACAGATAAGGAACAGCTGAAGGACCAATTTGCAACTTATTAGGTCAATTGGCAACATGATTGGGTATAAAAAGAGCCTCTCAGAGTGGCAGTGTCTCTCAGAAGTCAAGATGGGCAGAGGATCACCAATTCCCCCAATGCTGTGGCGAAAAATAGTGGAGCAATATCAGAAAGGAGTTTCTCAGAGAAAAATTGCAAAGAGTTTGAAGTTATCATCATCTACATTGCATAATATCATCCAAAGAGTCAGAGAATCTGGAACAATCTCTGTGCGTAAGGGTCAAGGCCGGAAAACCATACTGGATGCCCATGATCTTCAGGCCCTTAGACGGCACTGCATCACATACAGGAATGCTACTGTAATGGAAATCACAACATGGGCTCAGGAAAACTTCCAGAAAACATTGTCGGTGAACACAATCCACCGTGCCATTCGCCGTTGCTGGCTAAAACTCTATAGGTCAAAAAAGAAGCCATATCTAAACATGATCCAGAAGCACAGGCGTTTTCTCTGGACCAAGGCTCATTTAAAATGGACTGTGGCAAAGTGGAAAACTGTTCTGTGGTCAGACGAATCAAAATTTGAAGTTCTTTTTGGAAAACTGGGACGCCATGTCATCCGGACTAAATAGGACAAGGACAACCCAAGTTGTTATCAGTGCTCAGTTCAGAAGCCTGCATCTCTGATGGTATGGGGTTGCATGAGTGCGTGTGGCATGGGCAGCTTACACATCTGGAAAGGCACCATCAATGCTGAAAGGTATATCCAAGTTCTAGAACAACATATGCTCCCATCCAGACGTCGTCTCTTTCAGGGAAGACCTTGCATTTTCCAACATGACAATGCCAGACCACATACTGCATCAATTACAACATCATGGCTGCGTAGAAGAAGGATCCGGGTACTGAAATGGCCAGCCTGCAGTCCAGATCTTTCACCCATAGAAAACATTTGCCGCATCATAAAGAGGAAGATGCAACAAAGAAGAACTAAGACAGTTGAGCAGCTAGAAGCCTGTATGAGACAAGAATGGGACAACATTCCTATTCCTAAACTTGAGCAACTTGTCTCCTCAGTCCCCAGACGTTTGCAGGCTGTTATAAAAAGAAGAGGGGATGCCACACAGTGGTAAACATGGTCTTGTCCCAACTTTTTTGAGATGTGTTGATGCCATGAAATTTAAAATCAACTTATTTTTCCCTTAAAATGATAAATTTTCTCAGTTTAAACATTTGATATGTCATCTATGTTGTATTCTGAATAAAATATTGAAATTTGAAACTTCCACATCATTGCATTCCTTTTTTATTCACAATTTGTACAGTGTCCCAACTTTTTTGGAATCGGGTTTGTATTTAAAACAAGTGTTTGATGCACTTCTAAGGTTCATATTGCAAAGCTCCCTTGCAAGACCATTTTTGTGGCACTTGCTCAATTCAAGCAGCGCGATTACTATTGTTCAAAGTTATATATGTTTGATCAAACTCCTAACCAATAGTGTTAAACTAGTCCTGCACTCGTCCTGTGCTACAAACATGAGTGCTTCCTCAAAACAATCTAGTTCATCAGTGCAATCTCTTTCATTACTGAAATGTTTGTTGTTTTCCTCTGATTTCAGGTCAGTCTTCAGTGCTTGGAGAGTTTTCTGTGCACGTTTCACTGTGTGAAACACCTCAGTGACCCGAGAGGAAAGGATGCGCTCAAATTCTGGTAAGCTTTTACATGACATTACTATGTGTTTAAGTGTCTTTCCAGTTGACAAACTGCTTACGTTTAAAGCAGTGGTTCTCATAGATTGGGGCGCACAGGTACTGCAGGTGGGGTGCGGGAGATCAGCAGAAAAAAGAAAACAGTGTTCAAGTGCGTGAGTAGCGGTTGGCACTAGCTGCCTTTATAAAGTGGCACCAAACATTGACTTGTCACCGCCTAAACAAAGCCAACATGGAAGTTCCTCGCCATAGAAAAGCATCTCTTCAGCATCACAGGCTGCTATTGTGAATGTGCTGCTCCGCTGCCGTTTTTCAGCAAGAAGACGTACAAGAGCTTGTGAGAGAACGTGTTTTTGCAGCGTTGGGCAATGTAGCCAATCAAAGTCATATCTGTTGATTTCTTGAACACAGTGGCCAATCAGAGGCGTTTAAGTTAAATTCCACTCCCGCTCAAAACACTGGAGTTTATTCAGCACTGAGTTATGCAAGCTTGCGAATCTTCTCATTATAACCAACAGAGTACAGACACGATATAAATAATTCAAGTTAATACGTGACATGACATACGTTTTTGGAACACTGTTGTCAGATTTTGCTCTATTTCATATTTTTTTATTTATAACATATTTTATATTTATAACATATGATACAGTTAAGCAACATTACACGACCAAGAGTACAGTTTTCCTGAATATGCTGAATTAAAACATCACGATTGAAAATGTAACACTGATTTCATACAACAGTTAAATAAACTGTTAAAAGTAGTTAAAATTAAATCACTTACATTTTAGATGCAATGTTGACAGTTTTTGTTCTGTTTCAGCAGCGAAAAAATAGTTTCAAACAAAGATCACAGCAGAACCATAGTGCATTTCATGACAACACAATCATGTTTTCATTACCGAATGATTTGGTTGAGTCAAAGATTCAATGACCCGTTCATAAACAACTGCCTTGTTCTTGAATGAATCATCTGTTTGAATGAATCGTTTGAATGATTGACTCAATGACTCCCTCATAAAGACGGTCACCTGCCGCCACCTACTGGCGGTTTAGTTTTATGTTTAGAAGTATCATTCTTTCCAGCATTTCTTATTTGTATATTAAAAAAAATATATAAAAATAAATAAAAAATGATATATATATATATATATATATATATGATAGATAGATCATATAAGATAAAACAATCTCATAACATTATTTAATGCAGTTGTAATTTTTTTTAGTGTAAATGATTTAATTTGACTGGTAACAGCCCTATAGTGTCTTATTATTCTAACTGAATTTATTGATCAAATTTAAGAATTTAAAATGAAATGTGAAGCATACATTTAATAAGATTAGGAGAAAAAAGCCTTTTATAAAGGTAAAAAAAAAATGCCCTCAGGGTAAATATCACAAATATGCAGATTTAAATGTCAAAGCTTATTGAACACTAATGAGAATATTGCTTTAGAATAAATTATATTTACAACACAATCCTATTTTTTCCAGACAAGTGAATTTTTGCTGGTGTTCCTAATGTTTTTGAAGTTGGGAGCACCAGTGCTACCAAGTAAAAAAGTTAATTTCTAGCCCTGGAATGGATCTGCATTTTTAAACGAATCTAGTGAGTAAATGATTCAACGATCCATTCATTAAGACAGTCGCTTGCTTTGTTCCTGAATGAATCAGCCGTTTGAACGAATCAATTGAATGAATGATTCAGTGAAGACAGTGACTTGCCGCCCAATACTGGCAGTTTTAGTTTCATTCTTAGAGTAGCATTTTGGTATTTCTTCTCATTAAACTGTCTGTAAACATACCTAAATGCCACCTTTTTGTTCTTCTGTGTCACCTCTGCAGTGAAAAGATTAATTTTGTTGATAGTGATTTCTTTGATTTGTTAACTTATTCTTAACTCAATTTATAAATATACATTTATGAATTTGACATAAAATATGACACATTTAATAAAGTGCTCCTAAAAAGAAATGTAAGCGTAGAGCCCTGCCATGTCTTTTTTTTTTTTGTTTTTCCCTGATCACCACATTCCTTTAGGTTCTCAGTAGCTTATCTTTATGAGGTATTTTACGTACAATCAGATCACAGTTCTTGATCAGTGTGTTTTGTGTAATTTATCTAAATGCCCGATTACAGATCCGCCCTAAGTCCGTTGAACCTTGTGTCGAAATCAACTCAGAATTATAGCAACCAGCATCTAGAGCTCATGTTAATTAGCATTGTGTTGAGAGAAGCTGATCGTTTGAGGCGAGCGATAAGAAGGCTTTCTTTGTCTGGCCGAGTGGCTACATGCCGTGCGCTCAATTAAGTGTGTTTTCTCAGCTCCTAATCTTTATCTCATGATCATGTGCGGTTTCTGGAACTTTAGACAGAGAAACTGGACAAAGCTACAGCCCGTTTGATGTGAATGCATTAACCCTCTCTTATAGCATGTGATTATTGCATATGAAACCCTTTGACCCTTTCAGAACTTGTATTTGCTTTGAGTGAGATAATAAAGTAATTACTTTGTTAAAGGAATAGTTCACCCAGAAATTAAAAATGGCATGATTTATTCACTCTTACGTTGCTCTAAACTTGTCTGATTTCCTTATTTTCCATACATAAAGAAGATTTTTTTTCATCTGCTCCATTTTACCAAAGGCATATTGTCAAAGTGGAACAGGGAGATACTGGTAAAGTGGGACAGCATATCAAGTTATGAGTTTATTATTAACTTTCATAGCAATAATAATGATAATGAAATGGGAGTGCAGTGCCATATATACTGTGCATGGCATGGTGTATTTTCATGTTTGTAGTGCAGTGTATTTACATGTCACAAAATGTATTTCAGAATCAAATTCTTAGATGTTCGTATTAGCATATGTTGCAAACAAACAAACAAAAACAATACTTCAAATAAATTATATGAATATACTGCCTACTAGGGCTGCACAATTATGACAAATATCATAATTGTCAATTATTCCCTTGAAATTGTAATTGTGATTATTAATTGCGATAATCACAGTTACATTGAATGATGTTTTGAATAGCTTTATACCATAGTTTGAAGCAACTGCATGCCATATTTTTATGTAAAAATAAAAAACAAGCTGAAAACACTCTTCCTAAATTTTTTTTTTATTGCTTTTCTATAGCATTATTGATTCAATCAAAAACCAACTTTAGCTCGATAATAATTTTTTTGTTCTTAGCGCTGCTGTAAATCCAAAACAATCTCTGTCAATTAATTTTCCTATTGTCACTGTGAAGCTGCTTTGAAACAATATGTATTGTGAAAAGCGCTATATAAATGAAGATGACTTGACTTGACTGTTTCCATCCAAAGTTGCGATTTTAACTTGTGCGCAAAATTGGAATTTTCCATAAAACATTTGCGAATAAAGCAGCGTTTCCGTCTTATGTGCTACAGAAAACAAAACCATCACTTCCTGGGAAACTGGCGCAAAATATCAGTAATGAAAATGGAAGTTGCTGCAATTGGGGAAGCTACTGTGCCTCTCTTTTCCTCAATCATAAATGACTTGCATCTCAGAGCATGCAGACGAAACACAGTTAACGTCGTGTTTTCTTCCGTTCGGATGCTGGTGTTTGGGAACGCAATCATGTGAGACGCTTCTGGAAGGAAATTAAACCAAATCATTGTGATGACAGACTTTGGCTCCGGCATTTCAGAATAACGAAAACAATATTTGAGATGCTGTGCAATGAAACTGATCCATTGGTTAGTCCAGTTATCCAATCACATCCCCTGCTGAGGCAAAGTCACCTGAGTTTTTTTTGTTGCGCTTCGAGGGATTTATTTGGTAATGTGTTTCCATTGTAGTTTATGCTTCTTATCGGATACTAAAATTATCACTCAATTGAGCGCTTAAGTTTTTTTTATGCACATTTTTATAATTTATGCGCATCTTGGCGTTTACATCCAGCATTTTCTTTATGTGATATACCTAGATATGCATAAAAATAGGTGGATGGAAAGAACATGGCTAGTGTTGGTTAATGCATTAACCTAATGGTGAACCATTAACCTTATTGTAAAGTGTTACATTATCTTAATGGGATTGTATACCAAACCTATTCCAAAGCCGTATGACTTGGTTTCTTCTGTTGAACGCAAACAAAGATATTTTGAAAAATGTCTCAGGTGTTTGTTTGTTTTTTTTGTCCATACAATGTCTTTTAAACCCCAACATTCTTCAAAATATCTTCTTTCATTTTCTATGTTCTATTGGAGAGGGTTAAGTAATAGGATTGTTTTAGCGTCTGACAAATGGCAGGTTCACCATCTAAGCTGTACTACTAAATCTAATTACTCGAAGTCACCCCCGGGCTTGACCAGAAGTTTGCTTCCCAGCCTGCCTCTGTGCGGCCATGTGACATCACATGCTTTCATGTGATGCACTGATCAACTCAAAATCTGGAAAGCTTCCATCAGAAATTCCAATTTAATGGAATTTACAGAGCAGGACAGAAAATTCAGTCATTAGTGAAGCATGGAGGCATGCGGACGCAGGCTTGACTCTTGCGGCTTAGTTTACTACGACCATGAGTGGAATATGTGGCTGAAACGCTGTGGACGATGGTGGAGATTTTGAGTTCCACTGCAGGCTGGTTATAGGAGGTAGGTCGGCTAGAATACTGTGTGTGTTTCTGCGTACTGTGGATTTAAAGAGGCGTGTCTTTAATGCACCATCGGGGTGTGTTTATGGTGGGTGTGGTAGAGCCGCTGTGATGCAAATCATTTTAAAATGCTAAAATTGTGTATTTGAGTACTGTGTAACAGAGCATGTGTTTATAGGGGTGGGTGGTGTATATATAAGGTCTGGAAAAGTATGAAAAAAAGTGTGTATGGAAAAATATTTGTTTCCAGACTATTTCCCCTATTCAGTTTTCTAAAATAAAAAATTAAGAATTTCTAAGCATAAATTTATCATGCAAATGGATTGAATTCATGGCAAAAGTTTTGTGATAATTTCGTGATTGTTGCAAAACTGTTTGTCCTTACTGTAAGCAAGTCTCTTTTGAACGTCACCAAATGAATGTGCATGTGCTACTCAAACCAGCAACAGATAAAGGTGCAAATGATTATTTAATTCAGACTGTACTTTGCTGTTTGGTGGTTGTGCAACATCAAACCACAATTACAGCATCAAACCGATGTGTCAGAGGTGAATACTTGCAGGTTATAAAGTGTTTTAGGTTCTTCTCATCATGTAAGCTCATGTTATCACTTAGAGAAAACTAATGGGGGAAAAAACTTGAGAAAATAATTAGGTGATTGTACTATATACCAAATATAATGCTGCATGATTCATTTGTTAAATATGGTCTGAAAAATCTACAGAGAGGTTTGGAAATTTGAGTATGAAAAAAGTATGGAATTTTTAAATGGAAAATGTGTAGAAACCCTTTTTATATATATATATATATATATATATATATATATATATATATATATATATATATATATATATATATATATATATAATTACTAGTGGGTGCAGGACACTATAGTATAGTAAGTGAGGATAGCAAAATAAAGTAAACTGTGACATATTATACCCAAAAATTCTTCATACAGTGGACTACCAGTAAAAAATTGATAAAAATTTGGAACCAAAAATTATTCAGACACTTTGACCTGACCATGTTTTGCTTAAGTGTTATCTGACATAATTAAGATGAATATTAACTCTTAGTTTAACTCTGAGATCTTGTCATATTTTATTACCATTTTTTTTTAACTATTTTAAACTGTGTTAATGAATGAAATGTTCAAGGTGTCTGAATAAAGTTTCGTTTGACTGTATATATTAATAAAAAACTAATATATATATATATATATATATATATATATATATATATATATATATAACTAATTAATCACACATTTTTCTGTCATTTTTCTGTGTAAGTTTTCACAGTGTTATAGACATTCAACATTACAGTATAACTAAAAGCTATCAATTTCAACATGTATTAGTCTTAAAAAAAAAAAAACAACTTTTAATTTAAGTGAACAGTCTTCACATAAACCCATTATAATATTTATATCATATTCATATGGCCTTCCTACCTGTCTAACAGGTAGGAAATATGCAGAAATTGTCAAAGTTGTCAAACACTTTACAGTCTTCACTGCATAAATGATATATTAAATATAGATTAATCCTTATCAAAGCTACAATTTTCTGTTACCTTTGTTCTTTGATGAACATTAATGACAGACATCACAGCAACTGGTTTATTAGGCTTCTGTGAGTTTAAGAGCTACCGCTGCCGAACATGACGCGGATCTGATGCGCATCTAATTTTCTCACAACTCCTTTAAGTTCATTTAAGATGTTATTTAACTCATTTAAGACTGCTCTTATGTCATAACTCTGTGTGTTTTTGTTTGTTCAAGCGTGAAAGAGACCTCGATACTGGCTCGCATCTTTCTGTGAACACGAGTCTATATATACATATATATATATATATTCAAATATCATTTATTCTCTTGATTTTGCAGTGTAATATGATGGATATTTATTGAGATCACTCTTTATGTCTTCAAAATAATGAGGTTAAATCAGTGTTTGGGAATTGTTATGCTTCTTGAGACTGTTTGTTCTACTGACTGTGGTAAAGTGAGACGACTGAAATCCTGTCCAGCGATTGATGTGGTGGATGGAATAACTGGTTGATGCGATACAGTACGCTTGGGTCCGTGTCTGATGACAGGATCTGCTGTCCGTGTCCATGAAGCCTAATCTTGTTGCATAACATCACTGTAGTTCCTGTCAGGCCTCACATAGTTGTACAGGGTTTTTTCTAGGTCAAAAATGGTCTGTTATTTTGCATTTACTCTCCAAGACTTCAGATACAGTACACAGTATTTAATTCCTTCCATTGCTATGGTTATCACTGTCAGTCGGATTCAGTTGTATATTTAAATACGCTTGGCAATCCAGAAATTTTGCTATTTGTAGTTAACAGCATGAAAAAATATATATTATATACAGAAAGCGAGAAATGTTCGCTGCCATTATAATCACTGAAGCTATCAATTACTTCAGCGCGAGGTACACAAAGCTGCGTTATGATCAGTGAAGCTGTCTATGCTGTGCAGTGAATCTCTTATTGACATTGTGTTTATACTTTGTTGGTTATGATTAAAGGATTAATCGAACTCGCGCTGTCTGTGATTGGCTACAAAGCTCAACGCTGCAAAAGCGTGTTGTAAATAGAAACCTTTGATGCTCTTCATAAAAAACGCTTATATTTTCAGTACAGGAAAAACTCTATCATAGTCTGTGTGCAAACCATAAATCACTGATCGAGTTTTAAATGGTTAACTGGATTATTCATATGATTGAGCAAACTTAGTCAGCTTCCTACATAGGCAGCATCTTAACTGCACTCCCGTTCAAGGGCTGTTGACAGACAGACTGCATAATACTTTTCTTGTACCTAAATCCATTTATATTTTTAAAAAAAAAAAATGACTTTATGGAACATGAAACCATCTGAGCAGTTTCACTGCTCACTGTTTATTTCTTGTTAATTTATACAAAAAAGAGAACTTTGTAATATATCTGAAACTAAAGCAAAGCTCTGAGATTATTTGAGCACCCGAGCAGGTGATTTACATGCATTCATGCTCTCGTTTTCTTTCCTCCATTAGCTCGGACATGAGTGGGGCCAGTAACACCCTGGCTCGGGAGTTCCTTACGGATGTGCACCAGTTGTGTAGTGCGGTGGCCCAGCGGGCGGAGGATGAGGAGGAGAGTCACATGGTGGCTCTGGGAGAGTATCTGGTGCGTGGACGTGGGTTCCTGCTCCTCAGCACCTTGGACTCTGTCATTGACCAGGTCGGTCAGAGAAGCTTCATTTTAATATATTTTTACTCATACATTGACTGTCAAAAGTTTGGTATAATTAAGATTTTTTTTTTATGTTTTTGAAAGAAGTTTCTTCTGCTCACCAAGGCTGCATTTATACAGCCAAAATACAGTAAAACAGTAATATTGTGAATTATTAATACAAATTAAAATAACTGTTTTATATTTTAATATATTCTAAAATGTAATTTATTTCTGTGATGCAAAGCTGAATTTTCAGCATCATTACTGCAGTTTTCAGTGTCACATGATCCTTCAGAAATCATTCTAATATGCTGATTTGCTGCTCAATTATTATTGATGCTCAATTATTAATAATGTTTTTTTCTACTTAATATTTTTTTGTGGAAACTCTGATAGTTTATTTCAGGATTCTTTGATAAATAGAAAAGAACAGTATTTATTTAACAGAAATCTTTTGTAACATTATGAATGTCTTTACTGTCACTTTTCAAATTACCGTCAATTTAATGCATCCTTGTTGAATATAAGTATGAATTTCTATTCCTTAAAAAAGATCAAAACTTTTGAATCATAATGTATCACGGTTTCCACAAAAATATGAAGCATCACAGCTGTTTTCAACATTGATAATAATCAGAAATGTTTCTAGAGCAGCAAATCATCATATTAGAATGATTTCTGAAGGATCATGTGACACTGAAGACTGGAGTAATGATGCTGAAAATTCAGGAATAAATTATATTTTAAAATATTTACAAATAGGAAACAGTTATTGTAAATTGTAATAATATTTTACAATATTACTGTTTTTACTGTATTTTTCATCAAGCAAATGCAGAAGATATTTCTTTCAAAAACATTTTAAAAAATCACTATAGTATTTTGCAGTGACCAAGACATATGTCTCAAAATGTATATTATATCATAAGACTTTCATTGAGCTTTGTTGATTTGCCTCTGTATACATAAATGTTTCATATAACAAAAATGATGGTCTATGAAGCTTGACATTAGACCACTGTGTTCATTCATGCTGTTTTATCTTTTCTATCTATTTTATGGCCTGCTTGCAGGCTTAATGAATGGGCCCTGGGAATGTATTCTTGCTGTTTCTTTCTTGCTCTTTACTTGCAAACACGAGGAAATCTACTGGAAAATCATTGAGCAGTGAAGCCCTAAGTACAGACATCCATCTCTCTGTAGAGACACTGCAAGCGAGCAGCACATTATGACATAGCAAAACTAGAAGCAATGTTGTTTTGCATGCTTGAAATGCAGACAGCTTTGTTTACTGTAATGGGCAGTGTTTGTTGCTTTATATTACAGTGTAAACCAGGGTTATTATAGTTTATGATTTTCGTTACTTGAAATAAAATAAACTTTAACTGAAATAAAATAAAATATAAGAAAACCTTAAACATATTTCAGCTAGTTGCCAAGGCAAGTTCAACTTATTCTAAAATAACTGCAACTAAAACTGAAATAAAGATTATAAGACTGTATAGTCATAATTTAAAAAAAAAAAAAAAAAAAATGACAAAATCACATCAAAACTACTAAAACTTTAAAGTCCCCCTGTGGTGAAAATCAAGTTTTCAATGTTGTTTATATGTCTATGCTTTAAGACAAACCATGTGCAAATTCATAAGTCACCACCATTGCTGAGTATTTTTTCCTTAAAACTGCAGTGAACCAAAGACCGTCTCAAAAACGTGGTTTGAAAACGCTGGTGTTTCTGACGTCACAAACTACCTTTTAACCAATCACGTCAATGTGGATCTCTGAGCTGGTGCGAGTGAGTGGAGGCGGGGCTAATTTGCATATTCATAGAACCGCGTATACTAAATGAGGCAAGGGTGTAGAGTTACATTCAAGCTATTTTAAAGCATGAAGGGTTTTTTTTTTCAAGGAAAGAAATGTTTAAATATGTAATTTTAGTGATCAAAGATGAGTTTTAAGGGATAAAATTATTGACTACAGGGGGACTTTTTATTAAAATGAAAACAGAAAATATAAAAATATAAACTAAATCAAAATGTTAATAAAAAAAACTATAAAAGCGTCGTAATGATACTAAAATAACACTAATGTAGAGACAGTGCAATAATTACATTTCTTAATATAAATATTCTATTTATTACCACAGTAAATAATTTCTACTCAGTCATCCCTCAGTTTACAGAAAATGCAAAAATGCACTTACACAGAGCTAGTTTTCTTAAGAAATGTGAAATTTTTGTTTTTGCTTAAGCGCTTAACATTTAAATTGTCTTCAAATTTTTTAAACTGATGAATGAGTCACAGTTATTATCTGTAATCTATGAGCAGAATTTTTGGCATTATGTCGAAGAAAATGACAGTTATATTTGATCCCATGTTTTTCTTCAAGCCCCTCTCCACCACCCTCTCCTTCATTCTCTCTCTTTGAAGTGAGAGTTCTAATGAATCATGTCTGGAGTGGTTCTTACTCACAAGACACAGGCCTTTTCTCTGAACTCGGCACTGCTTAACTATCTCTCAACACAACATCAATCGCCTGTGTGTTTGCATAGTAGTGGTTCAATATGGCTCCCTAGCCACTTTGCTAATTACCTTATGAGTATTCTGCCAGATGCCTGTTTACCTGGGGTCACACAGTTCTGTGGCAGGCAGCCCCTTTTATTTGCTTTTAATTCACATGTGTCAGACTGCTTTCTCTTCTCCTTGTGAGGAATGCTTTCTTGCTGAGGGTGGAGCCAGTATTTAGAGGCTTGCTGTCGTACCTCATGTCCAACAAACCTGTATTTTACCGAAGCCATCGAAAGAAAACCTTCAGATACAGATTTTGTTGTCTGTAATTTGCACAGCGCTGGAGACTAGCTTGCCAAGAGAAGCTTGTTACTATGAAGCAGAAGTGAGAAAAGTAATCTGCTTCTAGGTGGCCATCAACACTAGGAGACTGTTTTTGATTGGATTTGCAGGGACAGAGTGAAGAATTCTGTTTAAATCCAGAATTAACCTCTCAAACCTTTTACTTAGGAGTTGACCTGTCGGGAAGAGCTGCTTACACTCTTGTTGTCTCTGCTACCTTTGGTCTGGAAGATTCCCGTTCAGGAGGAAAAAGCCCCAGGTGAGAGTCACTATAAAGCCCTTTAATAATGCATAATGTTAACTATCTTAATTTTGAGAATGCGCTAGAGGGATACTGTAACCCACCTTGAATTAAATAATTATGTTAATAATTATGTTAAAATCCTCAGACCCCAGAGGGTTAAGTGACATCCTGGCATTGCATTAATTTGGAAATTTGATATACTTTTACATGATCTGTTTTATAAAGCATATGATGGCAGTGATCTTGTGAGGACGCCATGAATTGTTAAGTAGCTGCTTGCACGAACAACAAGTGAAACCATGAGATGGCTTTAATTATGAAACAGTACAGTTAAAGGATGATGGAAAGGATAGGATTTTTCATTGAGCTTGAGACCTAAGGTATTTAGTGCAGGCATGCTAATCTTTTCTAGCAGCTGCTTTCCACATTGTTGAGTTATTAGTTCCTGTAATTGTGTTGTAAACCGACCTCTGGAGGTCATCATGACTTGCTCTAATGCAACCAGGTTGTATAACTGGTTGATGCTAGTTAAGTCAATCATAAACAGAGTTTAAACCTCTTCATTTAATACTCTGCTTTTTTTTTTTTAATCTTAGATTTCACCCTGCCTTCACTACTGAAGGTGTTTCTATGCCAAGAGGGAAGGACCACCCCTCAGAAGGCGGGGCAAGATAGATGTGATGTGCAGAACTCTGGGAAGCGTTTATCTAGCTCCTGGAAGTCACGCCGTTCACGCAGAACAGCTCAGCGATACTCTGTAAGGGATGCACGCAAATCTCAGCTTTCCACATCAGATTCTGAAGCCAACTCGGATGATAAAACCTCAAACACTGGGAGCAAGCATCGCAGATTCCACAGTTCGGCCATTCGTGTTAGTTGCCAGCTTCACCAGTCCAACAATCCATCACAACCAGCATTGCAACATCCCACTCCCGATACCATGAGCACCATTGAGCCATCCCAACCTCACATGAGACTATTTGGATCTCACACACTGGATCCTAACATGCTAACAGACCCAACAACTCTCTCCATCTTCAACCGAATGGAGAACTCGCCTTTTGACCTTTGCCATGTTCTGCTTTCCCTTCTGGAAAAGGTCTGCAAATTTGACATGACCATCAATCATAACCCAGGCTTGGCAGTCAGTGTTGTTCCCACGCTCACAGAGATACTTACAGAGTTTGGTGACTGCTGTGGTCCCGGTGGTGGAGGTGGGATCGATGAGCTAGCTGGAGGCTGGACTGAGGAGCCAATTGCACTTGTTCAAAGAATGCTTTTACGCACTATTCTGCACTTGATGTTTGTAGATGTGGGTCAAAATGAGACACTGCCTGATAATCTGCGTCGAAGCTTGACTGACCTACTCAGAGCAACTTTAAAGATTCGAACCTGTTTAGAAAGGCAAGCCGACCCTTTTGCTCCAAGGCCAAAGAAGACTCTGCAAGAGATACAGGAAGATTTTTCCTTTTCAAGGTTCCGTCATCGGGCCTTGCTACTGCCAGAACTCTTGGAGGGTGTTCTACAGCTACTACTGGGCTGCTTGCAAGCCTCTGCTTCCAACCCTTTCTTTTTCAGTCAGTCTCTTGAATTAGTTCATGAGTTTGTGCAACACCGTGGCTTGGAGCTCTTCGAGGCAACAGCTCTGCGCCTTGAGGCCTTAGCAGAAGCTCGAGATTCAGAAGTCGGCAATGAGGCATCAGAGCGCCTTCGTTGCCTGATAGCCGATGTACTTAAGATAATCAATGCCGTCAAGAGGGCCAAGTCAGAGCAGCTACACCAATCTCTTTGTGCACGTCGTCGACACCGTCGCTGCGAATACTCCCACTTTTTGCACCATCATCGTGACCTCTCAGGACTGCCGGTTTCCGCTTTCAAGCAGGCATCCCGACGTAATCCTTTTGAGGAGGACTCAGAGGGTCATGACGGAGAAGTGCGGTACCCTGAACGCTGTTGTTGCCTTGCGGCTTGCGCCCACCAGTGTTTGCGTCTTTTTCAACGCCTCTCACCCTCAGGTCCTGCCGTATTGCAGGTGCTGGCAGGAGTGCAAGCTGTTGGCATTTGTTGCTGCATGGATCCAAGGTCCGTAATAGGACCCATGCTCCAAGCATTTCAGGCTCCAGGACTGCGGAGCTACCAATCCCATGTTTTGAGTGTCCTTAGTAGACTTGTCTTAGAACAGCTTGGTGGTGGTCAGCCCTCTGAAAAGGCCAAGCTTGCCTCCTGCAACATCTGCACTTTGGATAGCAGCCTGTTACCTGGGCTAGATGAGACTCTACAGGGCTATGGACCTAGGAAGGAATTAAACTTATCCACATCCCCATCTCCATCTTATCGCTTCCAAGGTATCCTGCCCAGTGGAGGAGCTGAAGACATGCTATGGAAGTGGGATGCTTTAGAGGCCTATCAGGAGCTTGTGTTTGGGGAAGACCGGCATTTAAGTCAACAGATTGCCAGTCATATATGCCAGCTGACTTTGCGAGGCAATGCAGTAGTGCAGTGGCAACTCTACACTCATATTTTTAACCCTGTGCTACAGCGAGGTGTGGAACTTAGCCATCATGCCCAGCAACTTGGTGTGTCAACTACTTGCAGCCAGGTCTGCAGCTACCATACCCATTGCATCCCAGTTGAGGTACTGCTGGTTTATCTTCAGACTCTGCCTGCTCTGCTAAAGTCAAGGTATGGCTGTATTTCCTCTATTTCTTTTTCTTCCTCTTATTCACTGTTGTTTTTGTTCTTTAAATCAGCCTTTAAAATAAACTGATTCCAATGTGTTTACTGAATGTATAACTTCTGATGTTGTGTTCCAACTCAGCCGGGTGGTACGCGACCTGTTCCTGAGTTGTAATGGGCTGAACCAGGTCACAGAGTTAATCTACTTGGACTGCACTCGTCCGTGGGTGCTAAAAGTGTTTGAGACGCTTATCTTGAATGCGTGGCACCATCACACAGAATCTGCCGTGCATGAGCTAGAAAGAGCAGAAGCTCAGGAGAGGGAAGCTGTCCTTGGACTTTTCGAGGAACTGAGTTCACGTGGGACTGGTGACGGCCCCCAGAGCCTCACTAAGTTTTACGAAGGCTTGAAAGAGGCATGCCCTCACCCAAAGGGCAAA
Organism: Ctenopharyngodon idella; assembly: GCF_019924925.1. Lineage (NCBI taxonomy): Eukaryota > Metazoa > Chordata > Actinopteri > Cypriniformes > Xenocyprididae > Ctenopharyngodon > Ctenopharyngodon idella. The sequence continues at coordinate 26,583,081 of NC_067232.1, forward strand.
AGTGGAACAGGTGCATTTTCTGCAGTAGGACATAACCGGGGTGAGGCACATTTGAACACGATCAACCTTTTTCTGTGCGTTGCCTTCCTATGCGTGAGCAAGGAGGCAGACTCCGACAGAGACTCTGCGAATGACTCTGAAGACACTTCAGGATATGATAGTACAGCTAGTGAACCATTGGGTGGGCGCCTACCTTGCCTTTCCCCAGACAATGTGGCTCTTCCCTCTAAAGAGCAGGTAAGGAGGGCTGCCGATGTTTGGTCTGTATGCCGTTGGGTGTACATGGCCAGTCCAGTGTTCCAGAGGCAGTTCTTCAGACTAGGAGGTCTAGATGTCTGTTCACGTCTAATGACGATGGTCATCCAGAAACTCACAACTAAAAACAAAGACTGCAAACTTAAGAAAAAGAGGGAGAGTAAAGGCAAAAGCACTCCATCTCAAGTAGACTCTCCCACTCAAGCTCTTACAGGGCAATTTGACAATATACCGACAACTGCAGGTACAGCGGAAAGTCAACAACATGAACTAAGTGACACTCTCAGCCCTTCTCAGGTCGAAAGCAAGTTAAGTGACCCAACGCACAGGCTTGAAGAGGAATGGCCGCTCCAGAGTATCCGACTGCTGGAGGCTCTTTTGGCTATCTGCCTCCACAGTGCCAATTCAGCCCTACAGAGACTTGAACCAGACCTTTCCTTTCAGGTACAGTAGACGTGCATACTAGCTCTGTTTCAAACCCTAGTGAGCTGACTAATAAGGGGCTGTTCACACAGTTAAACTTGAGAATGTGTCATATGTGCACGACTTGCTTGGGAGACTCGACAGTTGATTTCAGAAGTGTGATATTATAAATGTGATGTTCCATCTACAGGTACTGTCTACGTATGCAAACTAGGTTTTGGAACAGAGCTATTTATTGACATTTTTAAGTGAGTGACAATATCTTTATTCTCTATGAGTGTAATTTTTCCGTGCTCTATCCCATAGCTGCAGTCTGTGGATGAGACCCTGTGTGAGGTCAGGGATCTGCTCTCTCGATCTGGAGTTGTGAATTCTGAACTGGCAGTTCCTCTGTTTGATTCCTTACTACGTGTGGCACTGGCTGAGATGTTCTGCAGTCCAGATGTCATCGAGGAGAAACCTGACAAGGTAATTTGGTTGCTTGTTTAATAGGATTGTGATGAGACAATTAGCTCACAGCCCAGCCTAAGACAGCTTTCATATTATGAGATTTGCATGCATCAGGGAGCCGCTTTCAAAATGCGGGGTATTGAAATCGCGTTTGAATGTGCGTTCGCGTTTTACTTTCTCTTTCGATTTTGCGATCGCTTGGATAGGGAGCAGTGGTGCTGAGCGCACATTCTACAAGATAAGACATTTATCAGACGCTTAGGCTCTGTTATGCAACGAATCCTCTGCCATGGTCTTGTCAGTCATCTCGTCACTTACTCTCGTCACATGACCAGTGAACCCTGATTCTTGCTGCACTACATACTACTCTGCAGCTCGTGTTGGATGAGCTGGATGGGATTGAAGCGACCGTTATTCAACTGAATTAAATGGACTGAATTAAACCGTGGAGGTGTAATGTAAACATAGCGGTTGCCTATTCTATCCTAATTTCACCCTCACACTCCATCACGGCAATATCGCGAGACACCTTTTTCCTCGATGAGAAATCTTGTCTCATTTTAATCTCGTGGCACGAGATCTCGTCACACCCCTATTGTTTAATAAATCTGTATTGTCCCCGTCAGAGGTATGCCTTGGTGAAGAGCATACGTGTTCCCATCCTGTACAGCCATGCTGCTTGTTTCAGTGACTCAGGTTTGAGTCTGGCCTTCATCACATTGCCCAGTCTTTTCCTTTCACTGTCTGTTGTCTGTAACTTATGAAAGTAGTGATAGCCCTAACATAAAATTACTTTTGCTGACTAAATACAAAATCTGTAAATGCCATTTTTCTGATTTCTGTTTTTAATGACATAAACTTTTGCAAGATTTATATAATTGGCCTCAGTAAATCCTCTCAATTACATGGTCTTAAAAAGATTGAGGGATTTTCTTTTCAACAGTTTTGTCTGTAGTGGAACACATCACCGAGTAATTCCCAAGTAAAACTTTATCATTTAGACTTCAGAAAGATTTGTTTTGGCACTCAAGTTTTTTAATAAGTAAATCCGCTTTCTGAAATAAAATGACCCTTGGCCAAACATAAACGGATAAGGAGCCTTTTTGTGATTGAGCACCGTGGGGCACATGGGGGCTATATTTTATGTGGAAATGGTCAGCTGATGTGGTCCTGTGACCAAAATCATATTTTCTTTTCTTTTTTTTTTTTACTAGCTTTCTGAAATCACAAACTTTGTCTCTCTAACAAAGACAACACCAGAAGCAATAAGGATTGTTTACTTTATTACTTTATTTTGAAAAGAGCTAATTTTCTAGAAGGTAAGAGTCTGCTGCGCTGCCTGATTTGCTTTAATCTGTTTCACTACTGTTTTTTAACTTCTGATATTTAAAGATGCACTGGAGGGAAATGAAAGCAGTAAAATTTAGAAGTGGTTACTTTGTGTGTTTTTGTGTAGGAGAGAGTTATTTTGGACTTTTCTTGCTAACTTTGATGATTGAACACACGGTCCTTTTATTTATTTATTTATTTATTTATTTACCAACCAGATAGTGGCCTTCTAAATGTCTAAAGTTTTTATTACCGAATGTTAAATTATGTCTTTGCAGTGGTTTGGAGTATTAGTTTGACACGTGAGGGGTATCATTGCGATACAGTGTTTTGAACAGATTTGCATACAGTGTTTAACTACTCGTACAAATTTTGTACAATTTTCAAAGTTTCAAAAACCATCTTCAGTTCTTCTGTCATCTGCCTCACACAGTGCTTCAGAAAAACCATGCTGAAAGTGCTAATGAAGTGATAAAACAGGCAGTATCTCAGCAAAGGCTTTGAATGTCCTCACAAAACTTGAATGCCACAATTACCTGATAATGTCACATGTATTTGGTTACCTACTATACTTGGTTCCTAAATTTGGCACTACCTATTGATTAAAAATTATATATATATATATATATATATATATATATATTAAAGTGTAATCATATTAATAAAATATTAGTAATTATTACATATTGTATTTATTATTAAATATTTTATTATATTATATAATCATGTTTAATCTGTTTTAATTTAAGTATTTATTAATTAATTTATATTTATACTATTTTTGTATTATTATCCATCCCTCCATTTAGTAGTAATAATGAAGTATATATTTTAATATTTATATTAACATATTTTTTTATTTTATATTATAATTAAGTTTCATCTATTTTATTGTAATTTTTTTATTTTCAATTTATATTATTTTATATTATTATCATTCTCTCCATCTAGTAATTACAATAATCATATATATATATATATATAATACAGTATATATGTGTATATATAATATATATTATATATAGCATATATTTTAATAATCATATTAACAAAATGTTATATTTTATAATAATGTTGAATCTATTTTAGTTATTTCTAAATTAATTAATTTATAGAATATATATATATATATATATATATATATATATATATTATCGATCTCTCCATCTAGTAATGATCTTTCTCCCTCTCCGTGCAGAAGTCTCCGGTCATCGGGGAGGCGGCACCTCCAGCAGGTGATCTGTCTGAGGAGGTGGATGAAGCTCAGGTGAGTGGCGTTCCACCCTTGGGAGAAGAGGAAGGCTATGACGCAGACAGTGAAAGTAACCCTGAAGACTCCACCCGTCAGGAGGAAGGTAGTACCGCCCCCTTCATACTTACATGAGAGTCTGCATTGTGCTGGTCATTTGTGTCAAACTGCCAAGATGTCACTTGTATGTAAAATGTAAATGTGCTAGAGAGGAGTGTAAGTACATATTATCTAGAGCCAAAAGTATCTTGCATGTGTAGTTTTGTTGGCTGTAAAGGCTCATTATTTTATGTTTTGAACTTGAAAAATAGTTAACATCGCAGTTAGCAAGGCTGAGAAGTCCTTAGTCACTGATAGCAGGAGGAATTTCTTTGCGAAGGATCTGGAATGCGGTAGCCGGTCTCAGCCGGTTAGCATCAGGTAGGCTGAGTGAACGTCTGGTCAAGCGGTATGTGATCCTGTTCCCCAGTCACATGTAGTGTTGTTGGCTCTCTCGCCCTGAGAATGGTGTCATTGTTTCCTTCGGCTATGATGTAAGAAGCCGTGTTGAGCTGTGTCTTGTGACTGCAGCTTTTGACCGATCATTACACAGATCCGTGCATGATTTTGTAAGTTCACTCACCTTCCCACAAGGGCCTGTAGTTGATATAATTTATAAAGAAGGGAATTGAAGGCAAAGCTTGAAATGTGTGAGTTTGTTGTCAGACTGTGTGTGTGAAAGTGGAAGTAAACTAAATGTGGTCTAGGTACTTGAGTTTGGTTTCAGCTTCTCATCTTTTCTGTTAAGGAAGACATCTTTTAGACATCTATCTATCTATCTATCTATCTATCTGACTGGCTGTATATCCATCCATCCATCCATTCATTCATCCATCGTTGTCTGTCATTTTATTTATCTATGTATCTATTTATGTTTTCTATTTATCTCTCTATCTCTCTCTCTCTCTCTCTCTCTCTCTCTCTCTGTCTATCTGTATATGTCTGTTTGTCTATCTGTCATTGTCAATCTGTCCATCCATCCATCCATTGTTGTTAGTCGTGTTATCTATCTATCTATCTATCTATCTATCTATCCATCTATATGTTAGTCCGTCCGTAGTTGTCTGTTGTTTTATCTATCTGTCTGTCTGTCTGTCTTTCTGTCTATCTATCTATCTATCTATCTACGTATATGTCCGTCCTTCTGTCGTTGTCTGTCCTTTTATCTATCTATCTATCTGTCTGTCTGTCTGTCTGTCTGTCTGTCGTTGTCTGTCCTTTTATCTATCTATCTATCTATATGTCCGTCCTTTTGTCGTTGTCTGTCCTTTTATCTATCTATCTATCTATATGTCTGTCCGTCTGTCGTTGTCTGTCCTTTTATCTATCTATCTATCTATCTATCTATCTATCTATCTATCAATCTATATATGTCCATCCGTCGTTGTCTGTCCTTTTGTCTATTTATCTATCTATCTATCTATCTATCTATCTATCTATATGTCTGTCCGTCTGTCGTTGTCTGTCCTTTTATCTATCTATCTATCTATCTATCTATCTATCTATCTATCTGTCTGTCTGTCTGTCTGTCGTTCATTCTGTCTTTCTGTATATCTGTCTATCTATGTATGTGTGAATGTCTGTGAGGGAGTGCTCTGTGTGTGTGTTTGAGGCAGAACTTCATTAATAAAAAGCACCCAGAGCTTGCGTAGGAGCTGCAGGGGAGTTCACAGCTAAATCATGCGGGTTCTCCAGTGCGTGGCACCTCCATCAGCTTAATTCATCTTTACTGGGCTAGAGCTCTGAGTGCGCTGTGAGCTGCCTCTGGTACACACAGTACTTGTTCTTCAGCTACAAACACTCTTGCACCACCACCAATTTATTTTTTATATCCAATTATTTATTATTGCTGTGTTATTTGTAGTCAGTGTTCTGTCTTTTCTTGCTGTGACAGGGATAAAGGTGGAGGCTGGAGTCTCATTGGGGGAATGTACGTTGGGAATGGCAGGAGTGCCTCAGGGCTCCGTCCGTGGCCGTCTGCTGTTTCCGGAGATCTGCTTGATGGAGCTGCAGCTGTTAGCCAGTGGCTCTCCAGACCTGGAGGTTTTGGGCCATGTGTTGCAGAGCCTGTTAGGAGCCGTGAAAGGCCATCACAACAATGCAGCGCTGCTCTACCAGCAGGTCAGACTTTTATCTGATGCTAATTCATTTATGTATGCGAGATATTGATGTTACACAGTGACATATCTTATTCCAGAAGACCTTCTGCTTTTGTCTAAGTAACTTACCTTTGTTTGGTAGAAAGTTTTTTGTTCTAAGTAACTAGTTGAAAGAGTATACTTGAAACCAAAGACAACACCTATGAACCTATGTAGCAGGAACAAGGTGACCTTTTGCAAACCTTTTAGCAATTGGAGATTTATTTTTTTTTTTTTGTTATTTTGGTTGTAAAAAAAAAAAAAAAGAAGCTTTGCAGCTACATTTTTTGACAATTCTTCAGGATTTATGATGGAGAAATATTTACAGGATTTATTTAGAATTTGAGATTTAGTTTATTTTCACTTTATCCCATTGTCAATAATGAATTTCCGAGGAGTGAAACTCACTGTCAAAATATTGATATGTTTGAATACTCAGACCAGCTGGATTAAATCATCTTTACTGTATTTATGAAGAAATGTGACCCATCATGCTCTTTTTCTCTTGTCAGGGTGGTGTGAAAGCAATTCTCACTGGATTTCAAAACATTCTCAGCCAATCAGATGCCTCCTATAAAGGTTTATATTTCTTTCAAACTTCAACTATGCATATTTCCCCAAATTCCCTTTGAGTTTATTTGTTGGTAATCATTCTAATCTTAAACATTATTATAATTGCTCCATGGCCTGTTGTACCCTTCAGAGAGCCAGACAATACTGATGGAGCTGCTCGTTGCCATGGTGAGTGACAGTATCACAGCGGAGGAACTCGCCCTGTTGACCCGCCTCTTCCTGGAGAAGACTCCGCCCACTGTAAGTGCAACTTACATTTAAATGAGGCCAAAATGAACTGATACACAACTCTGTATCAAAACCTTTTCAGTTCCCTTTTCCACAGAAAAGGAAAAGCTTATAAACTACACAATGCAAATGTGATCAGTGTGATCAAGCATCCTGTAAACGGGTTTATTTTTAACACAGTCTCAGAAAGTGGGCATGCTGATGCAGAATACGCTTTTAGTAATGCCAACCTTTAGTTTGTCAATGCTGATATGAATCAGCCGTTCTACATTAATTATCTTGCGCTTTGTTCACACTTTTTTGTTATGTACCTTCTTTTTTGATTGCCAGTCCTTTACTTCTGAGCACCTCTTTTCCTATTGTCTCACATTGATGCTTTGCTGAGGACTGCTCTCCAATAATGTATGTGTGTGTGTCCTAAGGATGTGCGAAACTACATAGTTTCAAAATTGGCTGGTCAGTGGGTTGTCAGACTGACTAATGACTAGTGCATCATAATGAATCCTTGAATAATTTCAAATCTGTTTTTCCTTGCTGTCAAGGTCACACTGTGTCTGCACTGTGAGCAATGCATCATTGTATGCTTGAATTGTAAACAAGTGGAGCATCCTGCTTTTATTGTGTGACAGCTATTAAAGGGGACCTATAATGCCCCTTTTACAAGATGTAATATAAGTCTCTGGTGTCCCCAGAATGTGTCTGTGAAGTTTCAGCTCAAAATCCCCCACAGATCATTTATTATAGCTTGTCAAATTTGCCCCTATTTGGGTGTGAGCAAAAACACACCGTTTTTGTGTGTCCCTTTAAATGCAAATGAGCTGCTGCTCCCGGACCCCTTTCCAGAAGTGGGCGGAGCTTTAACAGCTCATGCTTCGGTTGCTCAACAACAACAAAGCTGGAGAATCTCACGCAGACAAAATGAGGATTGTCAGTAACGATGTTCAGCCTTACATTGTTCAAACCATTTTTAAACAATTTTTTTTTTAAAGTTTTTAAACTTCGCTAAAATAGAAAGAAAGAAAATAATAGATCTAGATGTAAAGTTCCAGAAAAGTTATTGCAGTAATCACCTAGTTGGTTGTTGGAAAACTAGTCCGCATCTGTTGAATATTCAACATTTATCATACTGTATTTGGTCCCACTTTATGTTAGGTGGCCTTAACAACTATGTACTTACATTAAAAAAAATAAGTACAGTGTACTTATTGTGTTCATATTGTATTGCAAAACACTTTTGCTGCTTTTGAGGTGGATACAGGTAAGGTAATGGACAGGTTTGGTGGTATGGGTGGGTTTAAGGGTGGGTTAAGGTGTAAGTGATGGGTCAACAGTGTAATTATAAATGTAATTACAGAAATTAATTAAAGATGTAGTTACATGCAGGTATTTTTAAAATATAAGTGTACATGTGTACACAATAAGTGCATTGTGTTAAATGATTAATTTAAATGTAAGTGCATAGTAGTTAAGGCCACCTAATATAAAGAGTATTTTCTTAATTATGCTCAACTGCTGTATCTAGTCATTATATTTTCAGCCTCTTTTTCTGGCAGCTACTGTATGCCCTCCATGAAGTATTGCTTATTGCCCTGTGAAATGCGCTTTTCCCACCACCGTGTTAATGAGGGTCCACAGGGAGTCAGTTGCTGCATCCCAATTCACCTACTTATACTATGACCTAAAAGTATATACTGTTTTTGTGATGAAAAAGTACATACTTTTAAGTGTGTAGCAGAAGAGTAGGCAAGCTTTGTCATAACTGCGTCTTTAACAGACAACTCTGTCGCTTAGTTACATGCAACCTGTAACCTTTTAAACTGCCCTATCAATCATCTTGTCACAGTCAAAATCCTCCACATTCAATTTAATTTAATTTCTTACCGTTTCGGAGAGAAATGTAGTCGCACGTTGATCTGCCAGTCATGGGTCTTTCATCCAGAGAACTCTCCTCATGTTTACATAATGATGCATTTAAAAGTTAATGACCAAATGCCTCTTTATAAAAGTTCACAATGCTGTTGCAGATGAAATATAATGTGGATAACATTGAATAAATATCTTTTCGTCGGATTAGATACTGATTATTAATCACTCAAACCCCTCTAAACTTTCTGCTTAACTCTCTGTCTCGCACATCTGCCATGTTTGTAGTTTTTAAACACTTCTTATTCATTTGTAGTTCTAATTGAATCCTTGTCCAACGCGCAATATTAGCTGTTAAAGTGTGCACGAATCTGCACTTCTAACTGGAAAAGTAGACCATCCGGGTGTCTTTGGAATACTCATTTCAACATACTACGATTTGGGACACACTAATTCTGATTTCAAATACTATTTAGGATGAATAGTATGTGAATTGGGACGCACCGAGAGTCTCTTGTTCAGGACTTATGACAGTGTTAGTTCACTTTCATTGTACCAGGCAACAGAGACGGGCACCATCGGTGTGTAAATTTCACGAAACCTGTCAATGGCTTGCATTATGGATTATGCCAGCATGGATTGTTTTGTGAATCTATCAGGAATTGTTCAGATTATACTGAAATTATTTATTTTCTTTCATCATCTGTAGGAGATCTTGTTGAGAGGCGTGCTCCAGATTGTGGAGGCTAACTCGGACACAGAGCCCCTCTACTTCATGTCCTTTCCCGTGATCCCTGGCACAGGGGTTCCTGGCTTGAGCTCCTCCCCTGGGACGAGGCCTCATGGGGCGGTTGTGGGTAAGGGTGGAGTAAACTCTCTTTTGAGGGGTAAATTACCCCTAGGACGTGGTGAAGCAGACATGAGCAGGCCTGGTCATCTGCGCTCTTCTCCCTGGCACACTGCACCCTTCCACCTGCCCTTAGTGGGACAGAACTGCTGGCCTCACATGGCCAGTGGCTTCAGCGCCTCGCTGTGGGTACGAGCGGGGAAGGATGAGGACGGCCTTTCTAAGAAGGGTAAGAAGATCATTCTAGATTCTTTTCTTCTTCTTCTTCTTTTTATCTTTGTATAAGGTTGTAACACAGATTGGTATTATTTATATACTATAGTATTTATTATTATTTTGAATTATATTTTATTTTGATATTTTCAGCTTTTCTGAGTATATCTATTTTTTATTTAATTTATTTTTATTTCAGTTTAAGTTCAGTTTAAATGAAGTACTTTAAACTTATTTCTGTTAGTTGCAAAGGCAACTAACAAAATATTTGTTTTGTTTTGTTTCAGCTTTAATTTAATTACTGAAAATATATATTTTCAGTTTTCATTTTCATTTTAGTTTAAGTTTTAGTAATGTTATGTGCTTTTGTTATTTTTATTAGTTTTTTCTATTTATATATTTTTAAGTTTTAGTAATTTTAATATTTCAGCTTAATTTTTTTTATTTCAGTTAGTTGCCAAAGCAACATATTTATTTATTTTAAGTTTTTCATATGTTTGTTTTATTTTATTTCAGTTTGAATTCAATTACCGAAAATATTGTTAATTTTAGTTTTAGTAATGTTTTTATGTGCTTTTGTTCTTTTTATTACTTTAAGTTAGTCAGAATACACTTAACACAGGTTTTGTTTTGTTCAACATGAGCCGCACATCAATCCTTTCATTATAACCAACAAAGTGTAAACATGATGTAAATAAGAAATTCATTGTACAATTAAGAATTTTTAAAGCATTTGATTCAACAGTTTTTGCTCTGGTACCGAAATTGGTACAGAGAATTGCAAAATTTCACTGGTGTTGGTACCGACTACTTAGTGCTTCAACTTAAACTTATTCATTTCAGTTTTTTGCCAAGACAACATTTTTAATTTTAGGTTATTTTAAGTTTAAGTTTTTCAAGTATTTGATTTCAGCATTAATTCAGTTACTGAAAATACTTTGTAATAGTTTTAGTTTTAGTCACTGATAAATGAATACCACCCACTCCAAGAATCGTTTGATCAGTGTGTTTGGCTGTGTGTTCCAGAAGAGGAGGCGTCTCTGGTAGAGTCCCTACATGGTCCCGCACATGTCACGGACCAGCAGGCAGACAGATGCCTCCTCCATGTCCTCTCCATGGGCTCTAAGGCGCTGATGCTTCAGGTGTGGGTGAACATCTCCACTGGATCCTTTACCTTCAGGTGAGTGGCATGACAAAAACTTAAAGTTGCACCAAGTATGTTTGTATCTAAACGAACCAAAAACAAGATGTGATGTCACAAGATGCGACCCTAAAAAGGACAGAATGCTCAAGCATACCTGATTCCTCCCGTCAAAGTCGCAATGTTGCCCATTACAGTTTGGTCCAGGCGTCAGAAACGTTGTCTCCTCACAGCAGTTCTTTGTTTGTGTGCAATGGAGGAATTCCTGGCTCTGTTTTGACTCCTTTACACATTTTCTAAACTCTTCACGAGTTCTCAGCTGGTAAAAATATGTACAAGCACATACAACGAGCGCATTTAGCCGATCACACAGCATTGTTTTGGATGTTTGGTAAGGTCTGTTGCAAAATATACATAATAAAAGCCATTTTTTTGTTTTGTTTTGTTTTGTATCTTTAGGTTTGTTGTTAAAAATGGCAGCGTGAACGCTAAGCGAACCAGGACTAAATTTATCATTTTCTTTACACAAGTTTCTAAACTTCAAAAATGTCTGTTCATTTGTGAATTCAGGACCTGCATTGATCCCAACGATGAGATGAAGGCGGGTCTGCTCGCCCAGGCGGAGTCTGGAGACGGCGTGCTGACAGCAGGCAGGTGGCAGCACTTGGCTTTCACGTACACGCAGCAGCCCGAGGGCAAGAAGAGCGTTCACGGTCAGCTGACCCTCTGGGTGTGCGGCATTAGGTGAGTCTGTGATTGCAAATGGTTGGTGGATGATTTAAAGGAATAGTAGCCAAATATGGCAATTGTAATTTAGGGATGCAGACTTTAGTTAATTCAGAAAAGCTACACTGTTTTAATCAACCCTTCCTGTGCCACATACAGGAAGTGTGAAGTCTCGCTAGATTTCACTCTGCCCAGGAAGTCCAGTTTGTCATCGGACAGTAATAAGACCTACTGTATGCTTGGACACTGTCAGCACCCCTCAGAGGAGCAGTCCAGTCCAAGTGCACGCTGGGATATGGGCACGCTGATGCTCTTTAATGGTATGAAACCAGTCCTTCTGCTTTAAAAGTAATTCTGTTTGGAATATTTTAAGCTTGTTGTGGTGTGTTTGGAATATTTACTAAAGAATGAACTAAAACTGTTAAAATAATTTTTGTCAACTGATATAAAGCTGAGATAAAATATAAATATTAGATGAAAAACTATGTTGCCTTGGCAAGTTGAAGCACTAAAATTACTAACTGGAAATAAATAAAAACTAAAACTGAAATAAAAATAATAATAATATTAATAAAAATGACAATAGCACATTACAACATTACTAAAAAATATAAAAATAAAATGTAATTAAAAATATTAATAAAACTTTAACATTGTACAATAAATATCTATTTATTAACATTAGTTAAGTACATTAGTTTGTATTAACTAGATTAATAA